>NW_020450692.1:295303-308105 GCF_003343035.1 Apteryx rowi
CCCCCCCCCCCAGAACATCCGTGGAACATGTTTGCTGTCCTACAGTCACTCCAAGGACTGTCCCCCAGAAAGGAGAAAGTTCTACTTGTCTGAAGCAAAGGAATCCTTCGAGATTGGCCTCCTCACCAAGAATGAAAGCAGTCCTGTCACCAGCAAGCAGGAGCTCCATAGTTTTATTAAAGCTGCTTTCTGCCTCACAACAGTGCATCGATGGCTCTATGGGGAGAGCAAGAAGCTCTGTGAGGTGAGTCAGCTATGTAAAGAAGCCATGGGAAAACTGCATGCTTACAGCACTTCATTTGCAGAAGACGAAGACAAAGGAATGCTTGCCAAAGAGATCATGTCTCTGATCACATCCGTTAAGAAGGGCTTGCAAGTGGAAAGCTTCCCTAATTCTGATGCCAGGTCTTACGTTCCAGACAGTTATAAAGGTGCAGTGGAAAAAACTGTTCTTCAAGGGGAAGCAAACTTTGAGAAAATCCTTGCAATGCATTCACAGCATCATCTGTCAGTGTGTGAAGTATTTGAAAATGCTTGCAGGAGTCATAAAACCACACCAGCAGAAACCAGAATGGGAGCTTGTATCACAACCTTAAAAACAGAAACAAAAAACATAGACACTGTGGGTACCACTGAAGAAGCAGTGCGTAAGGCGAAAGACACCGCCAAAAGAAATACTGCATCAGAAGCCAGAAGTAGGTCAGAGAGACTCAGTGGCCAAACAAGAAATAAACACGTTGGTTCTGATGTGACAAAAAGCTCCTTTGAGGAGATTGAACCATTAGAAAGAGTGATGAATGATGAAAACAGTGTTTTCAGCAGATGGAAAAACAGGAGTCAGACTACTACTTTGGAGAACTCTTGGTGCAAGCTGTCAAAATCAAGTTACTCTTCCAGCTGGGATGAACTGAACTGCAATAGCAGCAAAGAGCCACCCAGAGAGGGGCAGCAGCAGGAAAAGGGCTCAGCAGGGGAGCAATGTTGCACAACAGAATCTGAGGAAGATGCTCCAGCCGGTAGCTTGTGCTCGTCGTCTCCCGGAGCTCAGCATCCTTCTACTCGAGAGCCTCTGCAGAGCTGTCCGGGGTCTCCTCAGCCTTCCATGGAGGCAGATGGTGGGAAGCTTGTGGAGAAGTCTTCTGTTTGCGGGGAACAGCTGTTGGAGGGGCGACACCCTGGGAAGAGCGCTTCAGAAAAGACCGCGAGGGAGGCGAGCAATGGGGGCTTGGCGAACAAGGCAGTTCCTTCCCTCCCCAGGCATTGCCGTGGCCCTGCAGGGCCGGGGAGGGAGGTGGCCTCTTCTTCCTCCTCCTCCTCCTCCTCCTCCTCCTGGGAGAAGCTGGAGCCGTGGGGTGGGCCGGAGCGGGCCGGGCCCGGCTGCAGCACCGCGGACAGCGGCTGCGGCGGGGACGCTGAGAGGCCGGGGGACGCCGGGGGGCCGGGGCCCGCCGAGGGGGGCACCTGGGCCGGCCCCGAGGCAGAGACCGCAGGCAGCACCGAGGAGCCGCCAGCCGAAGCGTGGCGCCACGAAAGTGGTGTTGCTTCTGTAACAGCTGCCAGTGTCAAGCCAGACGCCCGTGACTCCTCTGTACGAGACTGGCTGAGGAAATCTGCAGCAGTGGTGGGAAGCAGGTCTCTCAAAATGCCCGAAGTTGACCCCCAAGCAGAAACAGTAAATGACACTGACTTTGATTTCATAAGTATTGGTAACTTAACGTACCCTTATCCTATGGAAACTGTTCCAGAGCATCAGCTCATTCCCAGCACGCAAACGACTTTGCCCTCAGCGGGAAGGATGTCCATAACTGACTACTTTGACTGTGCTACTACTGAGGAAGATGAAGAAAAGTCTCAGAATATGGTGAACCAGACGCAAGAGTCCGTCTCACCTCTGAGTCCATGGCACAAACCAGCCCAGATGTCCAAGAGTTCCCCTGAGAGTGTACGTCCATTTCTGAACCCAAGGGGAAGTGGTTTTGTCTTCGTGCCTGGGAGAATCAAGGAAGAAGTCCTTGATGCTCGATTTCTGAAGGATGATGATTACTCAAGGCTTCTGTCAGGGGTAGAGCATAGTTGGCTTGTCCAGAGACTGTTGCCTACGGGAATTTTTAAGGCTAAACAGCTTCAGAAAGCATACTGTAAGTTTTCGCGCAGCAACGGGCATTTCCACATAGCAGAACAGTCTTGACTCAGGCTTTTTAATGTTTTAATCATCGTTTGTTAGGACTCCTTATTTTTTGTTGTTTTACTGTTTTTACATAAATATTTTAGCAATAATAGAAGAATATTCCCTCAAACCATTTTCTCCTACTCCTTACCCACTTACATATAAGTCACAGCTTCCCTTGAGCCATCTCCCTGCCCACTCGGGCCCTCCTGCATCATCCCTCCCCACAATGGGTAACTCCGGCTGCTTGCTTCCCTGGGCCAATCCATCAGGCCCTTCTCTGCCTTTTTATCTGAGTCTCTCATACAGAGTCCATGTCTCACCACTGTAAGTTACACATCTGAGATAATGGTTATTAAGCTAATCATTAATAACAGCTTATTTGCCATATACAGGCATATGATCAATAATATACAGACGTATGATCAATATGCTGAGAAATGCACAAGTCAGGAGCACTATAGGATGCCTCAGTGGGTTCATTAAGTATAACTCCTCCTTCAGCCTTCATCCCATCTTGCATGTTTCAGCCCTTTTAGGTTGGGGGGTTGGTTTGTTTGTTTGTTTGTTTGTTTTGTCCTTAATTGTATAATATCCAATTCTGCACCTCAATATCTCTTAGGATATATTTTATAGCCCAGTACTTTGCTTTCAGAGGAGCCTGGATGTCTTAGCTCCTGGGTACTCTTGTTTCATCCCTCAGCACAGCGCAAAACAGTCCTGTGAAAGACCTTGTGCATTCTACCTGTGGGATTTTTCTTGTTGTAGCTGCGCTTCTTTTGAAATACTCAAAGAAATCAGACCTCTGGACAGGCCAGGAAACAGCTGTATTTATCGGGGACTACCTGAACGTGGCAAAGGAAGGCAAACAGAGAAGTGCATTTTGGATACACTTCCTGCATCAAGAGGAAAGCCTGGGAAGGTATTGTTCAAACCAATTTCTGAAACAAAATGTTTATCCATGCCAGTTCTGTATAAATATGAATTAAAACTGTCTGGTAAAACTTGACTGTTACCTGCGATTCAGTTAGTCCAGTGCCTTGTTGCACAGTAGCCTTTATCAAGTGCTTTCAGAAGATGGTACAAGTTTGTACTAAGAGAACTACAGAAGTCACAGTCAACTTGGGAGAAGATTTTTCCTTTGCTTTAGCTTGCACTCAGTTAGATTTTGACTGATATTCTGAAGCAAGAATGTTTTATGGCTTTTCCAAACCTCTTGGATGTTTTGTCAATCTTTACTATGCTAGTTCTTCCCATCACCCCATTTACCTCTCTACTTTTGTTTTTTTGGGGGAAGAACAAGCTAATTCATTATTTTCTTCTGACAGCCATGCTAGTGTCTGTTTTCTCATTACATCTGTTAGGCCTGACTTCACCTTCGTCCATGCTGCGATAATTGCATGGGAGCTTAAGTGACACCTCTGTTTATTTGACCTCTGGCTTTGTATTAGAGAATTCCTGTTTCTGATATTGCCACACATTCAAACAAGGCATCCTTAATTTAAAATAAACTTGTTCTTTAAGAGAGTATTGCCCAAATTAACAGTAATTAACCTGTGACAGAGATTTCAAAGTAGGCTTTTTCATAAAACAAGCCCTTCTAATCCTACTCATGGGTGGGAGATTTAGCAATTAGTATTATTCAAGAGGGCACAAGCACAGGGTATCTCACGGTCGGAACAAACTTTTTGCGTGCCTTCATCTTCCTGTGTAGACACCAACATTTGTTCTGGTCATAGTCCCACAATGGCAGCTCCACGGCAGCTCTGGTCTGAAAGCAGGCAATCTAGGTTAACCTGGTGCTGGGCCTGAGTTAGGAAGGAAATCATGAGAAGCATACTACCCTAGCTAACAGAGCGCACTACGGTACCGAGCGTCTGGCTTCCCCACTAGGATTGTTCGGCTGGCAACAAGCTTGTTCATAACACAGGATGAAGGAGCAACACTACCTATATGAAGAACAGGCACTTCAAGTGCGTTTCTTTAATTTTTAGCAGCGGGTTTATGAAATGGATGCATTTGCTCTCAAGCAGGTTTAAGACCATCTATTTGCTTCGTATAGGCCCCTGCACCAGTAAAGCCCTGCTTGTTGCTAATCACAGATTTTGGATTGTTATTGGAAGTAGCTTATGAATTAGTATGGATTAAGAACAGTATTTTAAGTACTTCTGAATCAGGTCTCCCTTCAGAGTCAGGCAGAGTTGTCTTCTATAAACATTCCCAGTGTTATGAAACCCCATCCTAGCATTTGGTTAATCTTTACAGCGTTTTATGCCTATAAGAGATATAAAAGAAAAAAGCATAATTTTAATCACTGACACTTTAAATGGCACTGCCAACAGCTGGCTTTGCCTATGAACAACCAAGCTCTGCCTTGTAGTGATGTTTCTGCACTGCTAGCAGCACTTCGCGTTTGCAGTTTGCTGCAAATCTGGCTAAATCCAAACATTTCTCTGTGTGTTTAGGTATGTTGGGAAAGAATATAAGGAAGAAAAAGGGCTGCTTCATCATTTCAGTGACGTGGAACGACAAATGACTGCCCAGTACTATGTGACAGAATTCAACAAAAGGCTGTATGAGCAAAAGGTCCCCACGCAAATCTTCTATATCCCTTCTGCAGTACTCCTGGTAAGAACTTTCTTCTGAACGATACAAAGGAATTGATTTAAAGAGGGTTGTAAATCGATTTTGATTTAAAATACCAATGCTCAGGCCACCTCTAGCTGACACATTATAGTTCATGTGACCTTACTGAGTAAGTGCATTAGCTCATTTCAAGATGTAAGACATCTACATGCAGAGCTGTGCCTTCTCCAGGAAAAACAGACGTGGGTAGATGGGGTGCACTTCCCAGCACGGAAAAGTTGGATCCGATACTCATACACACCTTACTTAAATATTCATTATGTACCTTTTAGAGTTATATTCTACACTTAATTTTTTATTTGCTTTTCAAATACTAAGTAGTTTCTCCCTACATGGTGCAGAGCAGAATTAATTGTTTGAATATTAGTATGTACACTGTAGCATGATGTGCATGTTACTATATCTGCTGGGCAGTCCGACACTTGATCTGACTTACACCACTGGCTAATAAGGCCTAATGAGAGCCTGACACTCAAGTCTTTCTACACAGAAATTAATAAAAAAACACTGATTATTTGCACACTTAAGATGGAACAGGTGCAAGTTTACCCAAGGCAATCTTTCCAGCTTTCTAGCTTGGTCTTTAGACATAGTCCCTTGAAACATGTTTCTCAACTGCTGAACAAACTGGACATTTGTAGAATTTGTTGCTAACAGAGTCTGGCCTACCAGGCTGTTTTCACACTGGCTCTCATACTGCCATTGCTCTAGTTAAATGTGAGGTCCTCTTCTAAACAGCATGTGTTTTTGAGTTGGCAGTAGAATATGTACACTTTTTCCCATCCATTTTTGATGGAAAGTTCTAGGAGGAAAAAACAAAAGTTCAGTTTGTCAAGATTTAGCATCATTGTTTTCCCATCTCTGCTTGGATGACTAACATTAAAACTCTTTTCAGATACTGGAAGACAGAACTATAAAAGGATGTGTGAGTGTGGAGCCCTACATCCTTGGAGAGTTTGTGAAGCTGTCTAATAACACAAAGGTAGTAAAGAATGAGTACGAAGCCACACAGTACGGGATGGCCTATGGCCATTTCTGCTATGAGTTCTCCAATGGGACAGATGTTGTTGTTGATCTACAAGGTTTGTATTACAGAGGGTTTCATATATTGCATAGCCTCTCACGTTCCAGAATATGCTGTATAAAGGACATATCCTCTCTAAAACACACAAAGTGAAGGAGATGCATGCAGATATGCTCTTGGCTTGTGCAGTGCTGTTGCTCTCCATTGTATTACAGCAGTAGCACATAAGCCATGCTCCTGCTAGCATGTCACAGTTTCATGCCATGGAGTAATCTGCACCCATTTAGAACAAAGCCACTCTACAAAGATGCTTCCTGTGTAACCATCTAAAGGAGACCCATTAAAAGACTGCAGTTTTTGTCACCCTCACACCTTCCTAAAATTGGCAGGCCAGAACGAAGTCCCCTATTCAGCTAGTGGAGAACTGAGCTCTCTTTGGTTAAGAACCAAGGATACAACCATTCAAACTCAGCCTTTATCACACGGTTTCGTTGTGATACTCATACACACCTTACTTAACTATTCATTATGTACCTTTTAGGGATTATTCTGCTGTTGCAGACATAGCTGTAAACTGGGAGTCACTGAACTGGCATTAGCAGAGCATGGGGTGTGCCAAACGGACAGAACTGAGTACAATAATACAAAGACTATGCTGTTTGATACCAAGATGTATCCTTTCTTCTGCAGGTTGGGTGACAGGTAATGGGAAAGGCCTCATTTACCTCACAGACCCCCAGATTCATTCTCTTAATCGCAAAGATGTTTCACACACCAACTTCGGGAAGAGAGGAATTTATTACTTCTTCAATAATCAACATGCGGAGTGCAATGAAATCTGTCATCGCCTTTCTTTAACAAGGCCCTCAATAGAGCCACCAATGTAGACTCACGCAAGACAGTCTAACAGAAAATGATCCATAAGACGTCAGTGTTTTATACTGCACACATTTAGGAATGTATTGACTTTGTGAGAACAGAGCCACTGAGGCAATACCCATGTGAGTCCAGTCAGTCGTTACCTGAACAAGTTTGGAAAAGTTCTGGTCTTTGCGTCCAGGCTCATAATACCATGTTACCATCTTGTGTACCATCTGATCTGTGTGATGTTATAGCCATCTATAAGAATTAATGGAAGAGTGTAAGAGGAGTAAGACCGCAGCCTCCAAAATCTGGAGCTTAGCAAGGGGTGTACTGCAGGACTCTATATGCTGCTAATCCATCTGCAGATTCACTAAGGGCAGTAGGCACCATCTGCTCTTTGGAAATGGAATATGGAATAGAATGAGACAGAAGCAGAGTTGTATTTCAAACACTTTGGTTTAACTGTACTTGTAAGATTCTCAGCAACTTGTGTAAGTGCTTCAGGGAACAAAAGGTAGTGTACTGGGTTACTAAAAAAATAATAAATCGTAGTTTCTTTCAGAGGTGTGTGTGTTTATAGGTACATATGCAAACACACAATGTCTAAACAGAAGGAACTATGGTATTAACTGTAACAGCCAAGAAAACTGCTGCCCTTAGAGGAAAAAATACTGTTCTTGAAGCAAGAGATGCTTTACAAGGATGATCAAGGACCACTGGGTTTAACAAATTCTCAGAAGACTTTCCTGTGAGTAGACTAGTTCTCACTTAAGGGCAGAAGAGATTTGCTGTCCATAATGAAACTTTGAGCACCATAGATTTGGTCACTAGTTCTACAACTGTGATTCCCACAAATAATCTGATGATTGGAAATTAAGATAGCCACTTGCACAAAGAAGCGGTTTGTGGAAGAGGCCAGCATCGAGTGAACACAAGTGCTGTTACAGAGTAGAGCCTCAGTGCCAGTTTTAGTTCCAACCGGATGGGCAAAGCATCTGCCTCTGGTCTGACCCAGAGGAATTTAGTTTGAGCCTTCGTAATACAGCTTTACGGAGCTAACAGGTGGAAGGCGCTCAAGAACAAGAGGAGACTTTGCTCAGCCAAGTCACTGACAAGGTTGGGAAGGGGCAGACAGATGGAGACTTGCAATTTGCTGCCGATCGTAAGGGAGATGCACTGAGCTGTGCCTCAGCACTGGTTGAGGTACAGCCTACAGAGCTTTCAACCCAGTGCTTTCCTGGCCATCCTAGCCCACGACGCTTGTGTCCTTGCTGTCCCCATCAGTCTTGTCACTGACAAGAGCCACACTGTCACTTTTGTCAACCTCAGCACTTGGCAGTTCATGCACTTACTGCTGATGTCTTCCCAGAGCCAACCAAGAAACCTGCAATGGTCATTCTCCACAAATGACAGCATCAGCCCTACCCCCAGGTGCTGCCTGACACGTTCAGGTTATGCCTCTTTTTTTCTGATATTCTGTTAAAAAGTTAAGCTTGTACATCCTCTAGCAGCAGCAAGAACGATCCAGGGCTGAGAAGGCCCCATGTGCGGTGGCTGGAGCAACCTGAAGGAACACAGGAGCTGCAGCTAGTCCTATACACGTGTTCAGTGGGGCCTTAGCTACAGAACAGAGCCACCACTGAAAGAAGCTTCATTCCCCAGATACCGTATAGCAGTTTGCAAGCTGATGTGCTAATGGGAATTTAGAGACACCAGTCTAACTATCCTGCATGCATATAATAGTCTGTATTCTTCCTCAGTCAGCACTGCACTTTACACACTGCAGGAAAACTCACAGTAACCTTAAAAGCCTGCAGCTCAAAGTCAAGTTATCACCACCAGCAGATCTGCCATAGTTTATTGCTTACAGATCAAGTTTGGTACAACTGGCCTCCAGTGCACTCCAGTGCACAGGGTGTTTGATATATGAGCTGAGCATTTGTAAGTGCAGTTTGGACTATGAACTATTCAGAACAGGTACTAGAGTTTTAAGGGTTTGCTTGTGAATAAAATAAAATAAAAAAGATGCCCTATAACATTTAGGTGATATGTTTACACACTGTCCCTATCAACAAGAGCCCTTATCCTCTCACCCCACCCCACTCATACAACTAAAGACTAATTTTACTCACACAATGAGGGTTTTTCTTGTCACTGTGCCTGTGCTGGGAACATACTTTACTATTGCACACGCAAACAGCTGCAGCTTAGAATATCTCCTTTAACTCAAACATTTGAGCTGTATTTTGGTTATTGTTCATGGTTATAAAGTGTACTCAGAGAGCCCCTGATTTTTAACACCAGCGCTCTTTGAACGGCCTGTGGTATGCGTGCTGGCCACATGCTTCAATAGTGCTTGCCCGGGTTAGAGGCAGCTGCAGCTTTTTACTTTTTATGAAACAATCTTTTGTGGTTTTTCTGTTGTTTTCTTTTTTTTAAACCAAAGCTTGTAATTCATTCGTGTGACCTCCTTGGACTCTCGTGAGCCACCACCTGGAGAACTGGAAAGTGTGAACTGCAGAGCTATGCCGGTCGCTTCCCAGAGACCCACTGAGGACATATTCAAATGCCATCGAACATCAGCACTGCCTGCGCCGGATGCCCCTTCCCGCCCCCCCCATTTTTCCTGAGCACAGTCTGACTGACGAGTGCTATGCTGAAGACAGAACTAAAACCACATGGATGTTACTGCAGCCATAGAACAGGTCTACCAGATACGGCAAAGCTAAATAACGGTAACCCTTTGTCTGTCTCTGAGACCCAAATAGTGGAGTTACACCATCCCAGTGAATTTCAGAAGCATGTACAGGAAAGCAATTCCCATCCATTTCTGCCAATTCTAGCCAAACAGCTGAAATCTTAACTTTTTCCTGCACAGGTTGCTTAGCTGAAAAGAGTCAAAGCTGAGCGCATGGTCAGATGATGCTATACACATACTGTTATGGTGCCTTCTCACTCCTTGTCCACCTTTCTTCAGCTGAGAAGACATCCAGAAGAAATGGTGGGTGTGGGGTGGGAGTCCCTCCCACACAATGCTGTGCCCCGTCAAGGCAGAGCTGAGCAGGCTGCGGCTTCTGGTTGAGCGATGAAGAAACTAAAAGCTATCGGAAATATTGCCTGAACTCAGCCTATGATAAAAGAACCGTTTTCAAACCAAACATGTTGGCTAATGCATTTTAGTCCTATAAAATTCAACTGTCCTGTTTAAGTCTACTGTGGGCAGAATTTTATTGAGCCAACTGCTCAGGACTAATGATCTTCCCCCTTAACTTCCAATGGGTGCGTAACATCATGCGCTGACAGGAAGGTATTTGTTTCAGCTTTTGTCATGAACACGTTGCAGATATGACACCCACAATCCACACACACACACACACCCACACACACCCACACCCACACCCACACACAGCATTTGAAGCAGACAAGAAGGAAGGAAGGGGGATTCACCCATGCTACTGATTTCAAAAGAAAGAAGGGCGAAGAGGGGGACTGCCAGGGCTTTGCCTTTCTTTATGCAGAATAAGGTGCAACATAGTTTTCAAAATCATTCATAACTTGGAGAGAAAGGAGGAGGTATGTAAAAATTTTGATTAAAACCAGAGGGCCTATCTTTGCATGTACAGGTTGCATCTAAGTTCATATTCCACAGCAGACAGCAAGTGATCTTATAGTCTTTCAGCCCATCTTCCCTGGTGCTATTCTCCTAACCAGGAGGTGGAAAAGCTACTTCTGTGAAACTTGAAGAAATGGTTTTACATACTCACTTTGAGTGCCACATACAACTGGATTAACTTTCAGGAGTGGAGCTAACATTTGCTACTGCACAGGAATCTGCTTCTCAAGCCAAAATAAAATCTGATGTTTTATTCTTCAAAAACCTTGCCAGCACATCCAGAATTTGTGTTTGCACATGCACATGTACTATGAGGTTCTTCATCTGAAAAGGGGTATGTAGCTTTCCTGCTAAAGCTGAAGTTAAAAGCTTCCTTCATTTAGAATTCCCCTTTTCTTCTCAAAAGCCGAAATGTGCCCTGACGTTGCACTGCCCCACACCACAAAGTCTGGGATCGGTCCTTTGGCGAGATTTTCGTGGTGAAAAAGGGAACATCGCACTAAACTGAACTGCCACAAAAAGATGGGTTCCCCAACACAGCGTTAGCCTTAACAAAACCATCAGCTTTTGTTTCTGCAACCAGCAGAGATTTTTAGGCTTTTGTTACCACTTTTTAGCACTGCTATTGTTTTCTAGCTGATGTTTGTGCGAGTTGTTTGGATAGATGCCCTATCACGACACCGAACAATTAGCACTAGGTGTAAAGAGTGAGCAGCACAAGAAAAAAAATTAAATCTCTTTATTATGGTGCATAAACCTTCAGTGCTGGGGAGCTGGGCAGCTGCGCAGGAAGAAAAATGCATTCAAAAATATAATGCTAGTGTGAATAATCCTTTCCAGAATGCAGCTCACAGGCTCCTTCAGCTTTGTCAGGTGAACTTGAACTGGGCCATCAGCTTTGCTGCCGTTCCCATTGCACACTGTCTATCACCCCGGGGCATTCACCATCTTGACTGTTGTTAAAAGGGAGCAAACAATCCATCATTGAGCCGCCAAGTCACTCGCTCATAGAAAAGTGAAATCGGCATGTGACGGTACACTCGGCCCCACTGTTTCGCAGATTAAAGTGATACATGAAAACTCACGTGTTACTGGGAAGATTAAGCCAGTTATCTTGTTCTGCAGCCAATAAAGGCCTGCCTTGTCTGCTGCAGGAAAACGCCAGATTTAACCAAGTGACAAAAATTGTGCCATACATGGGCTAGCATGCCTGGAAAATACAGCTATAGACGCTAAAGAGGAAACAAAGATAGTGAGCAAGATTTTAGGAATTACTAGGCAACAGAGATGTTGTGTTAAAGCCTCTCTGCAGAGCTCTAGAGAGACAATTAAAAGCAAAACAAAACCTCCCTAACAATGTTTAAAGCACAAAGTGTTCTAATTAATACACCGTCAGCCCCACCAGCCCTGCAGGATTGGTTTCATACCACATTGCATTTTAGGCACCCCCTAAAACATAAGCTTTGCATTTTCCCATTTATGTTTCTCATAAATAAATTAAAAAAAAAAAACTATATTTAGCTATGCTTTTGAACAAATCTACATACAGGAAATTTTAATATTTTGAATTCTTCCTAATATTGCAGTATTAACATTTAACAACAGATTTCCTTTGTTGTTTTATATAATAAGTTGTACCATCACAGCTAAGTTTTTGGCTATCATACTTTTTTGAATAAGCAATTTAAAAAAGTTAATGTTAAGGATGAGCTTGTCCAGTTCCCAGTTAAAATAGAAATCATAATATTTAACCTTGTAGCTTCTACTAATATTAATCTTTACAGGCTGCAACTCAAATGCAGCAGTATCGATACTTCACGAATACTGGCTCTCACTCAGCCCTCTGTCTTCATCCCATCCTTTAATACTGGTTTGAAATCCTGAATTAATTGGTCTGTAACTTTGTCGCCTAAAGAACTGCTACACCAACATTAGAGCAGCCGCTCCTTTCCCTTCTGAGATACCCGAGGTTTCCATATGTGAGGTGGAGTTAGTGTTAGCAATGCTGTCTTAGCAAGTTTTCACTCTTTTTTGCCTGGAAGCACCCAGCATTTTTGCGTCCATCACGCTCAGGCTGAGTGCCGAAGGCATTAGACGCACATCTCCCTGCCCTTACCCGAAGGGCCGCAGCTGCCTCGCCAGCCGCGGTGCCGCTTCCCGCCGCCACAGCTGCTGTTGCCCCTCCGGGGGAGCCGGGAAGGCCTCGCGCCCCTGCGCCGCCCCACGGGCGCTTCCTTGCACCAGGATTTCTGCCCATGTTGCCGTGGGGAGATCAGGTTCACTCGGACTGATGGTGGCGCATTTAATTTGGGGGCTGGAAGCTCCAACCTGGAGCCGCTGACCAAAAAAAAAAAAAAAAAAATCTGCTCTCTGCTCTTGTGATGCGGCTTCTGAGGAAAGTCGCTTGAGCCAGCAAGACTTGGTGGATTCTTATTTTTGAGAAATGTGGTCTTTTATGCTAAGTTACTTGCTACGAAGGGAGGTTGGG
>NW_020450692.1:308165-311363 GCF_003343035.1 Apteryx rowi
CGTAAGAAGAGCTCAATATGACTGTTAAGAAACGGTCGCCCCATGGGCTCTACAAAACGAGAGAAACTGTTGTGCTAGGCGAGTGAAATATTAATTGTGGGGACATGAAGTCTGAAGAAGTATTATTTCCCCCGTAGCCAGAGCATCCACTTCCAGGGCTGCAGTTCACACCCAGTGCGAGCACCAGAGCAAGTCAAGCACAAAACCCTCATGCTCTTGACAACCTGACGACACAGCCTTTCCTGTCCTTTCGGGAAGCCGTTCAGTTAAAGAAGTCTCTTCTCCTTATCTTTCTGTAAGTATCCAGGTGAAAGATGGAGGGCTTGCTTGACATGTTTCGTGTGCTTATTTACAGAAATTCATTCCTCTGATCTCGAAAGGGAAAAGTTCATATGAGCAAAGCATGTTAATCACCCTGAGGAGTGTTGACAGAGTTATTTTCTCACTGTTTTGCTAATTTCCGACACTGCTACAAAATCCTTCAGAAACTTCTCTCGCAAGAGGTGCGGTGCAAAAGGAAGCTGTTTGTGGCTGCAGCGTGGCTGTGCCTCGCCAGGCGCTGGGCGAAGGGCCGGCAGCCCTGGCCCGCTCCCACCGGTGAGGGAAACAGCTGTGACGCCAAAATCCAGCAATCTTGGCCTGGCAGCACGCACACAAAATGATACCTATGTGCCTGCACACATGAAACCCCTGTGTGCAGTGTCTCAAAACCCAAGGCTGCGGGTTTTGGAAAGGCCCTGAGAGGAGACACGGGAGCAGGGAGCCGGCAGGGCTGTTTGGACTCATTTCCTCGCCGCAGCGAGCTGGTCACCCCTCCCTGGCTCTCCCACTCCCCCAGAGGCTACACGGGAGCCCCCACAGCACAGCTGCGGCCAGCGGCCGGCCCCGGGGCCATGCTCCCTGCTCCACTGCGCGGAGGAGCTGGTCACTGTCTCTCCTCCGCTGGCGGATGGGTAACAGCAAAGTTCAGCCCGAGCAGCCGTGCCGGATGCGGGATGCCGTTCCCTCGGAGCAGGCCGTCATGTTAATAGAGGTTGATTTGCAAACGGCGTCGCCCCCCACCCCGCCGTTGCCTGACTCCCGCTTCCCCGCTCAATGGCACAGATGCTGCTTTGTGCTGCCCCTGGCCAGGCAGCTATTAGCAGCAAATCCAGCGAGGGAAATTAATGAAGGCGACTCCTAATAAAAGACAGCTCAGGACAGCCATACCAACTTGCTCCGAGCAGTAATTAACTTTTTTTAAAACTCATGAAGGTAAATATGCCATCAGCTTTGGTCCAGTCTCTCTTCTTTTTAATAAAAGCCGAGGGAGAGGGGAGGAGGGAGAAAGCGCCTGACTGCCCGAGCTGCGGCGGCACGATGGATACTCCCTGCCGGCACGGCAGCCTCCCAGCACCTGCGGCCCCACATGCCCGCTGCACGCGTGGGGAACAAGTTTTATGACGTCCAAGCCCTACAGGGTTTGGCTTGCACGATTCGCCTCCCCAGCGATAAATTGCAACGCCCGGGTGCCTACGCCTCTGCCAAGTACTGCCCAAGTCTCTGCAGACACTTCACTGCACATGCAAACCAGTGGTTTTGAAGAGTATAAATGAACATTTTTTTTCCATCTGCTTGGCTACATGCATTGCCACGAATACCTGGTCACAGGAACAACCCTCATGCTTGCGGCTCCCACTACTACTGGTCTGGCAGATAGTGCTCCTGTTTCTGTGCAAAGTTGTTTTCCCTGTGTATAGAATAAGATTAGGTGAAGCAGTCACTTTCTACCATTTAACAGCCTGCATGGGCTGCTGAGTGCAGCCGCCCAAGCTGGTTGCCACGGAGTCAGCCTCTCCCAAACAAGTTTCTATACCAGCCTGAAAAACACGGGCTTAGCTGCATCTAACCGTTAGCCTTGCTTCTGGCTCCGGTTTATTCCTTCACGCTGAGTTTATCTGATTACTTCAGCCGGGAGCAGACGGCCTGCTGACACCCCCACGAGCACTTGGCTCCCAAGCGGTCGGATGGCGTTTCCCGAAGAGGCAGAAAGCCGGGCGCTGGCGCTGCTGGGCTGGCAGCCACCCCGGGTCCGGGTGAGGAGCTCCGTGTGCACCCCCCTGCTTTGCCCCTCAGCAACCAAAGGCAAAGCCTGCCTTGTCCTTAGTGGCAAGCACAGACTTGGAGGAATTAGGAAAGCAGAGGGCAGACCCCGGCTGGCTGCAGGCTGCCAGCAACGTGCCTGTCCCAAGAAACATGTGGTCCCGTCGACCTAAACGTGTTCATGGGAGTTGTTGTCATGTCAGCTTTTTCCCTGGACTTGTATTTCAAAGTCATAGATTGACATAGAGTCAGTGAGCGGGTAATACAGCACGCTGAATGATACCACACAGACATGCATATACACAAATATAAACATAGATTATACTCACTGTAACCAAGATATAAACCCCAATTCAGTGTCACCATGATAAAACCATCTCTGTCCCACTACATATGCTGACATGTGGCATCACCTGCACTGTCCAGAGCCCGTTACGGCAAGTGAAACGCTATGCACAGCTGACCCAACCTGCCCACAGATGCCCCCCCCCCCCGCCTTTGCCCTTGCAGGGTCTGGTCCAAAGGTGGGACTCACCTGACGCTTGACTCTGCCACGTGCTGTTCATGGGCCTATTACACACTGTGGAGAGAAATGGGAGGCCCTTCRTATATAAAAATAGGCTTTACAAATATTTGGGGGTAGGCTTTCATTGAGGAGGTGTTACATTTCTTCAAATTTGATACATAGTTCCTTATGGAAATATAAGGAAAGATTTAACTGTTTAAAATCCCAGGTGACTAGGACAGCTAATGCATCCAGTGTTAAAAAATAGCCCATGTGTGCRTAACTGCTTAATGCGGTATACATTTCAATGGCAAAGCATCGGAGGGCACCGCCGGCTGCCCCACGTCGGGCGAGCCCTGCTGTGGCTGCTCCCCTCTCCACCCCACGGCATCCCAGGGTCGCAGTGCTGGTGACCCCGTTAGGGAAACCGCCGCGCGAAAAGGAAACGCAGGGCCCGACCCGGCTTGCGGGCGCGCGAGCCCTCCGCCGGGGCAAGGGCGCAGCAGGCGCCGCGCCTTCGCCCCCGGCGCTCCCCCGCGCTGGCCCAAGCGGCAGGGGGAAACCTCCGCTTGAAAGGGCGCAGCCGCGGCCGGGCCCGCGGCCTGCTCGCC
>NW_020450692.1:311813-313552 GCF_003343035.1 Apteryx rowi
CCCCCCCCCCCCCCTTTGGGGATGTCGCTCTCAGGGCCGGGTTTCACGCTCCCAGGATCTGGGGGCACCGGGCAGATTAATGTGCTGCACATTTTATTTAATTAATACATTCAGGCTCCTCCGCTGGTTTTTAATGATTTCCAGGTGTTTGTCCCCGGCAGGGACCGAGGGCTCCGGGCCGTGGGGAGGGCCTCGATGTGCCGGAGGGCCCCGATGCACCAGCCGCTCCCCAGGCAGCCGCTCCCCTCCCTGGCAGCGCCTCGGGTGCGAAGGAATAAAATGAAGGGATAGGACCCCGCCGCACCTTTCCTGGAGGTTGTTGCTTGGGCTATTTTTTTTTTTTTTTTTTTTGGCCAGAAAGGCAGCCAGCGCGGAACACCAGGTCGGTGCCGTGGTGGGTTTGCAGCGAGGGATGCTCTGAGCGAGAGCCACATACTTTTTTGAGTTTGCACCCTCAAATCCATGAGACTCGGGCATCATCACGGCTGACAAGTATTTGAAGCAGTTTCTCTACCTGTCATTAAAGTGCGTTTGCTGCACTGCACCTTCTGTATCAAGAGGCAAAAGTAAGTAATCAGTAAATTTCCACTGAATTTAAATAAACTACAGTGCTTCATGCAAGAACTGCGATGGGTCTCCTTGGCTGCCTTACGGGAGAAACCAAGCAACAAAAAGGAGCCACCCCCAGAAGAGCCGGGGGCTGATTTTGGTGTGCACGTGACACCCCTCCCAATTTGGGGAAAAATCTTCCCAAAGTTTTGAGGATTTACTTTGGTGGAAGAAGAGAGCATTTCTGGATCCATTTCTCTCCCAGCACCTTTTCACCTAAAGACGGTGCCCCCCCCCTTCTGCCTGCGGCTAACCTGGCATCTCAAAAAGGAGCTCAGTTTTGTTCTGCTGCTGTGGAAAAAGTTTTATTTTTATTTTCTTTTAAAAAGAAGCAAAACAAAGTTTTGGAAATGAAAACGTACATCAGGCTCCCGAAAAACAGACGAGCCTCGAGGTCTCCGGGCACCACGAGAGTGCAAGCCTGGCTGGTTTCCACTTTGCCACAATTTTGTCCGACGGCATGTTTATCTGCATGACCAGGTAGGCACGCGACCGACCCGCTACGGCGAGCACTGCGAGGTGGCCGGCTCCGGCTCCGGCTCCGGCTCGGCCCTGCGCCTCGGTGGGGACGGGGACACTTGTCGGCCCCCGGCACCTCGCTGGTGGGAGCTGAACGAGTCCCGACAGAGGGCACGCAGACCATCCGAAGCAGCAAACAAACAAGGCTAGGAAAATTAGATCTTTTATTTATATTTTATGACGAGAACAATCCGTTTGCTCTTCAGCTGTAAATACATACTAGAATAAACTCTGTAAATTATACAAAAAAATACATATTTTTCCATGAAATCTTTCTTTATAATAAATAAACGCGAACACGTGTGTGGCTGATCGCTGTAATGTCCCGTGTCTGTGTAGGTTTTCAGTCTGTTGATTTATTTTTAATCTCCTGAAAGAAGGGGGGAGTTCCTCGTCCCCTTAAAGGTCGAAATAAATAATGCATGAAGAGGTCCACCCTCCCGCCCCAAACCCCCGCTTCCCCCTAACGGTTTTTTTTTCCTCCTCCTTTTGATAGAGAGTTCAGCCTAAATTTCCACGCTTGCATTCAGCCCTCACAAAGCCTACAAATTATACAATGACTTCTAACCTGGACCCCTAACAAAACGACTTTAAAATAAAATAAAATAAAA
>NW_020450692.1:314632-347852 GCF_003343035.1 Apteryx rowi
CCGCTCATTTAGCGCTGAATGGGGGGTCGGCGGCCAATCAGGGCGCCCCGCGCGCCACGCGCGCCGCCGCCGGCTCCCATTCAGCGCCCCCATTGAGGAGCAGCGCCCCATTGAGGAGCGCCGCCCCCTCCCCTCCTCCCCCGCGCGGAGCCCGGGGGAGCGCAACCTCGCGGGGGGGCGGGGGAGGCAAAGGAAAAAAGGGAATTAAGTTTTTTTTTTGTAGGTCGCCGCTGTTGCAGCACCTGCTGCCGGGGGACGCAGCAACGGCGCCGCAGGGAAACCCGCCGCTCGCGCCCCGAGGAAGGGCTGGAGGGGGGCCGGGGGGCGAAAGCAAGTGTGCGGGGAGCAGACGTGCGCGGGGGGACCGGGGTTCACGGCCCCGACAAAGGCACATAATTAATAGCGACTCAAGCGCGTCCGTCCCTGTGGCAGAGCCGCAAGAAGTGAGCTGGGATATTGGGCTGATCTGGGCACAGCGTGCCCCGCAGATACATTTTCTATATAAGCCCAGGCGCTAAAACGCAATGGGTTCGCTGACACTTTATGTACCCTTGCATTTTTCGCTCCTTTTTCATCGTTTCGGCAAGGAGCAGAACAAGCCTGACGAATGAGAAGTACCTGCCTGACATCTGTGTTTTCTCATTCATGAAAGGTCTCAGTCTGGTGCCTGGGCAGCAGTTCTCACTCAACCTTGTAAAACGTAACTCCAGGACACAACATACACTCAAGAAGACTTTAAAAAAAAAAAGGGGGAGAAAGAAAAGAAAAAAAAAGAAACTTGTCAATCCACTGAAAAAGCCTCCACCCCCACCTCTTTTCCAGACCACCCTCTCAGGCAAAAAGCCCGAGAGAATAGATAGGCCTTGCAACATGCCCCCAGGGTCAACAAACTTGCTCTTTCTGACAGACCATCAGGGGAAAAGAATGACATTAAGGACATATAAAATGAAAACCACAGTGTGGTACCCTCCACATACAAAAAGTCATCGTTAGGGCAATTGCGGGGAGTTGGGCTTTAATACAGGATTTCTGTTGATACAGTTTTATGCACAACTTGTAGAAAAAGCCCAGAAAAGACAAACCAGGACTAAAATCTCAGCAATCGTCTCATCAGACACACCACATATACACCCGGTTAAATCCCCTTCCTTTTGCTGCCTCGTGAGTACGTGGCCCCGTCTTGCTCCCTGCGAGGGCAAGTGTGACTGGGTTGCTTAGTAAAGAACTGCCTCAAGTGTTTCATGTACTCGAGTATTAATTTCTAAAGTCAATCTCTGTAACCTCCCGTAACTGTGTTATGCACAGTTTCGCACCCCAGCTAAGAGCTGCATCCTCTGGTAACATCAGTGACCACCAGTTCATTACGATTTAGCCGATCTATTAGAAAATGTCTGAGACTCCAAGGGGTTTTGACACTTTTTTCCCCCTTTCAAGAAAAGGGAAACCTGTACATTGTCTCGGCAGTACGGGGAGAGYGACACAAAGAGGAACTCCCCGTGACAGCTTCTGGTTTTCCATCATCTGCCTTAAACCGCAGGGCAGAGTCCCCTGCGGTGGGGCCAGCCTGTGCCCCTCCATCCCACCCTGTTTACCATGGGCCTTTTCCTTCCAGCCGTGGCGTAAGAGCACTGGCGTGGGTGGGAAGTGCGGGGTGCTCGTGTTGAAGCTCCTGCCGACCAAAATGCCCCTTAAACCTCCTGGCGAGCAGTAGCCAGCCATGGTGCTGCGGCGCAAGGAGACGTGTGGCGGCAAGGGGGGCTGGGAAGGCATGTGTGGTGCTCGGGGGCTGYGGGACGAGCCTGCGACCCCCTCCATGGGGGGCTTCACGTGGCCCGGCCAGACGCGAGAGGCGCCTGTGTGGTCTCGGGCTGCCCCGCGGGCGAGGGCTGGGCCGCTTGGCCGGGGGAGAGCAGGAGTGCCACCGCTGTCCACGGCGGCGTGAACTGTCCTCCAAGGGTCAAACTGTTCAACTCCAGCCCCTTTGCCAGGCGTGATCCTACTTTACAGGGACAAAAGCCCAAAGTAGGCAACGATCAAGAAATGGGAGCACAATGATTTAAGCTTATCACACAGCCCCGAAATAAAGGCGACTGAGCTGGCGTGCGGGAGAGGGGGAGCCCCTCCGCGCGGCTTTGTCTGCCCTAAGCAGCTTGAACTCCGAGGCGACCCGATAGCCCTAAAAGTTTAGGGTCTGTGTTGCCGCGAGACCTTTGGATCCACACACCGACCTCACAAGTTGCGAGCGCCAGCAGCGCCCTGCCAGGCCCGCGGCCCCGGCTGGACAGGGCGAAACTGCAGGGGGAAGGGGGGGGTGTGAGCCGCCCGGCATCGAGGTGCGCCTGCACCCCATGTCCCCGGGTGCCGGCCCAACAGCGGGGCCCGCCAACCGTGCGAGGGGCGCGTGTCCAAGCAGGACGGCTCTGCCCTTAAACTGGGGGTCACACTGCGTCCCTCCTGGCAGGGCACTGGGGTGCAACCAGGGGCTGCTGCAGCCCCCCCCCATCCAGGCCCTTCCCAAAGCTGCCGTGCAGCGCTGCAGGGGCAGGATGAGGCCAGGTCCCGCTCCCGGGCCCCCTGCATGCCTAGGGCTCCTTTCGGGGTTAGGCAGGGAAGGGTTCCCCTGGGTGCCGCTGCCCTGCATGGGTCCCCGGCCCCTGACGGCAGACAAGCCCCCGCGCGGGGCCAGTTGTTGCCGGCAGATTTGCATGGCAGGTGCAGGCCCGCAGAGCAATTTTGCGACCCAGAGACCTGCCTGTGCATTCCCCCCCCCCAGCCCCAAAGGGGGGTTGCCTCCCCCACCTCCCCCCCCCTTGTGAAAAAAGGCCGCCGGTCCCTTCCTTTCCCATGAAGAAGAGAAGCTTGAGGATCGCAAGAACACGCTTCAGTTTTCTTATTCTTTTCTATAGATATGGGGAAAAGAACAGCCGATTGTGTGAAAAACCCGGTGCCTGCAAAAAGGGACATTGGCCATCCAGGCGAAGGTGCGCAAGGGAGAGCACTAATCGCTGAACCAGGAGACAAATACGATTACCAGCTCCGAGCCTTGAGTCAGAAAGTCTCATAGACTTTAAGATGTTAATCCCCAACATAATCCTTCCTTTGGCGTGTAGGAATAGTGCAGCCACAAGAGTTGTTTTGTTATTTATATTGGCGTTTAATAAAACTCAGCCAGTGGTGAATGGGCTGCCCACTCTCCAATGGTAATTAATTCCCTATTTCAGTGACCCAATTGTGCTGGGATAGAGCAGTGGGACAGTCCCACTGCCCCAACCCGCCTTTGTGCAGCTACACAGCTCTCGTGCTTCAACAGCTATGGAAACTCATTCTTTTGATGTCATTCAATGAGTTTTCCTTGGGCATCTTCTAAACTTCAAGGACCCTTTTCTTTCTCAAACGCATGAAAAGCAGGACTAGCTTGACCACCTCTGTAGAATTTAATGATTTGGTGA
This sequence comes from Apteryx rowi, assembly GCF_003343035.1. Classification (NCBI taxonomy): domain Eukaryota; kingdom Metazoa; phylum Chordata; class Aves; order Apterygiformes; family Apterygidae; genus Apteryx; species Apteryx rowi. The sequence continues at coordinate 318,082 of NW_020450692.1, forward strand.
AAGGGCCTTTTGGGGGGGGTTTGTGTAAGGAAAGAGAGAAAGAAAGTTTGGCAGGCTGCTATCAAACAGGGGGCTATCCAAACTTGAGCGCACCGAACTCATTCAGCTCCTAAATTATACACATCTTAAAAGCCACTCTTCCTTACTACAGAATACTTCTGTGCTTCTCTTGTCCAAGGCGTTATTTTTATAACAGATTTGCTAGAAAGCATATACCCTATTTTACACACTCGCCACAAATCCAAACCAGATTGTGGATGAGTGCAGGCACTGCTGAAAAACAAAACAAATCATGTTAAAGAAGGCATTTTCATCCTCCAGAGGGAAAAAAAACCCTAAGGTCTCTGGAATCATTTGCGTTATTGTTAAAAGTGTGCCCAGGGTTTTATATTTTGGCTCTTACACGGAGTAGTAGCAGTGAAGTGGCTGCAGAAGGAGTGTGTGAAAGGAACATGTGAAGAACATGTAGCAACCCTGCAAAGCCACCCCAGCACAGGCAGCCTCTTCTATGTCTTTATACACACATCCAAAAAAAAAAAAAAAAAGAGAAAAAAAAAACCCCTTCGCAAGTCACAAACAATTCAGAATTCAACTAAGAAAACACAGAGTGAACCATATGGCCAGGGTGGCTCGAGTTGGCTGCATTTTCCCCCAGACAAAGAAGGGATTGAGAGTTGAAGGAAAGGAGAAAAAAAACAACTTTCCGGCTGATGAAGCTGTTGTCTGGAGGCAATGATCCCAAATCTCAAGGCTTTATTCCAGGCTCCGACTGAGACGTGATATGTCATATGATTAGCATCTTTCATATTTACAAGAGTAGTATAGGCTGCCAGTCTTTAGAGAAAGGCGAGAGAAAGAAGGGGCATATGCTGAAATGGATTTAGCATTTGAAAGAGAGAAAAGAGATCGGATAAATACACTTAAACGAGGATTTAGTTTTACTCCCGTCGAGTTCTAATGGATTGTTGATTGAGATTTTAGGGAGCTGCAACAGAGGTGTCAGCRGTAATTTAAAGGAGCTATTCAGTCGTCTACTGTTTCTTCTTTCTCTCCACTTCACTTCTACACGCCCGTGACGGCCAGCTGAGCCCGGGCGCGCACCGCGGCCAGCGGCGCCGCCTCTCCGGGGCCTTGCGCGCGCCGGCGGCGCCGGGCGCTGCGCTCCGCGCCCCTGCGCGCCCCTGCGCCCGCGGGCGGCGGCGCCACCTGCCGGGCGCGCCCCGGCCAGCACCGCGGCTCCCCGCCCGCCGGGGGCCGCCAGCAGCAACCCGCGCGGCGGCCTCGACACTGAGCTTCGGCAGGGAGCTGCCAGAGCTAAAAAAACCCCGGGAGACGCAGAGAGAAGGGCGGGTGTTTTACAGTGTGACAGAACCGCCTAAACCCCCCCAAAAAGGAGGAAACTTAGGGGCCGCAGCTACCCACGCAGCTGGAGCAGCAGGGCTCAATGGTTGTATGAGCGCTTTTGTACCGCGCAAGTTACAAAATTGTTCTGAAGAAYAGACAGTTCTCGATTCGTTCTTAAACCTGTCAGCCAAATGACTAAAAGCAAGGTGGCTGTACAGAGATCCGCTAACCCAGGACAGAAATAAAGGAGGAAGCTTCTGAAGGAAACACAGTCCCAAAGGATACTTCAGCATTCACTTATACTCTGTGGCTGATCCAATAAAATAGGAGTAGAAAGCAAACGGTTCTGTTGCTCTAGGGCATTACCCGCTAGATATGATGCTCCTTAAAACACACACACCACCTAATAAGGCTGAGCAACAGCCTGAGAAAGCCATCTAAAATTGACTGCTAAAAATACAGTTTCAGAGATGCTTCACAATACGGTTTGCTTCTTGTTGCTGTTTTTGGAAAGGTTACCAAGATGTTTTAGTTTTATTACATATCTTTTAGCCATTGTGGATTATGAAATTAATACAAAGCTGACGCACTTAGTTGTCTTCTTCCTATGGGTAAAGATTTTTGTGGCAGTTGGTTGCGCTTGCTGTCCAGCATGAGTTGCTACTTCCCAGGAACAAGGACATTGGGTTACAYCTCACTGCAAAGGGTAAATGCCACACTGGGAAAGGGAAATGCTGCAAGCACTGGGGCCYTTCTGGTAAACAGCAGCAAAGTGCAAGTTCATGACTGGAAGAATACATCTGCAGGGCACAGGCATAAACTACATTTTTTTTCCAAGGTAGGTACCAGTGAACCTATAGGAAACAACCATCGGCTTGGATCAAGACTGTAACCCACCTAAAATCCAGTATCTTCCCTCTCRGACAGAACCATCAAAACAGTTAGCAGAAACAATTAAGAAACTATACAAGAGGATATACAATCTGTCCCTTAGGAAGGCAGTCCCCTGCCCACTAACAGCTAGGTAGTGCTAGTTGTCCAGAGCCTGTCCAAAACCCATGCTAGCACTGACTGCTGGAGCTCGAGCGCTGACACTCACCCCCAGAGGGTGAATCAGGGCAGCCAAGAGTCCCGTTCTGACTGACTGCTCCACTCCCACCCCGCACACATCTGCTTAGGTAGCAAGAATTTAATTCACTTCTTTGAGGTAAAATAAACTTTCTCTCTTTCCTTACGTCGTCCTGGGCTAACCAGGTCCATAGTCAGCTTACTGAACTACAGTATGTTTATAGCATGTGCTTCCCACCATTACGATTTATGTCCAGAGACAACTCAACAACACAACAAACTAGTCACCAGAGGCAGTTCGTTTCAAAGCTGCAGAAAGAAAGAAATCAGATTACTTGTAATAATTTCAGAATAGTTTCAGCGCTATTAAGATGCCTGTTCTACAGCAGGCTCTCCAGCCTTCCTTGGAGCCTTCTCAGGAAGAAATTTAACAACACTGCAGCATCTAGAAATTTTATGAGGTCCATGCTCAGCACACTTTCCCCCAGAGTTTGTGCGTTAATCACTGAAGCTCCCTGTACAGGCTTTGAGACAGCCTATTGATTAAATTTTTACCATGGTGAAGATACTGAACTTTGTTTCTTGTCAGAGAAAGTTTCTGACACAACAGTATTCTCTTTCCAAAACAAAATACTTGATCTTTTTAGTAGTCTCCAACCACCTCTGAGGGACCTTGTCCAAAACCTTAAGAAGTCTAGGTGCAGGTCAATCTCTTCTCATTTGCCTCTGTTGACATTCAAAGATTTAATAGACCAAGAACATGTAATTTTTTTTCAAAAAGAAAAAAAMCCTCTGTTTTATTAGTCCCTTTTTAATTGTTTTAATCATGCTTCTAGATGTAAGGTTCCCTGATGTGTAAATACAAAATATCACAAAATTGTTTTAAGTTACGCTGTTAGGTCTATATCTAACCTGAAGTATAATGAAACATGAATAATACAATCAGGTATTTCTTAAGCATAAAAGGATTCAGTTATCAAGCATATACAATTACTTTATTCTTTGTTTTTAGCCATATAAACAGACGGTTAGCACAGGAGTATCAGCACACTGAGGTGTAAACAAAATTAATTATCCCACATGAAACAAATATTACATTTGATTAAAGAGTCCTAGTGATCTTTATAAACACACAATTTGTATTTTGTAATATATAAAAATATGCACACATCTTATTTTTCCTTTTTCTTATCCTTTTCCTCTTCATTCTTTTTCTCCAAATAACACTTAAGAATGTTGTTTAGCTGCTGCTCACACTGGCTTACATGTTGTAATCCATTTTCCCAACCTAAAAGCAGCAATAAACAGGATAATTACATTTCATTTACAGTATTCACCATGTACTTAGTCTGTGGTGATGAGAACATCTATTTCCCAAAACCCAACAAATGGTTATAATGTTTCTACTTTGAAAATTGTTCTTCCTCACAGAGTTCAACCATTAATGAGATGCTTCCTTTGATGTCAACCAAGTAAGGAAGTAAAATAATTACTGTTTCAGCACCTAACTCTTTGGCACCTTCTCCAGGGAATCTCTTGCCGAGATTCGCTATCTCTTGTCTTACAGGCCAGGAATTCCCTTTGCAGCATCTGTTAATGGAAAGCTCTACTCCTCCAAAGTGGGATGTGTCCCTCTGCAAGGGTGCCTCAGTGGGCACTGAGAAGTCRGATTCAGTCAGATTTTATTAAACTTATTTAGATGATCTGGATATCATTGCTTCRCTCATTCAAAGAAACCTTCTAAGGAAAAAATCTAAGATGAGAGGTAAATAATGCTTCGAGATCTGAACTGTCTCATTTCAAGGGGGATAATTCAAGCGCCAATGAAGGGAGGAAATACAACCTGTTTTTCCAAAGTGTGCATGCTGTGGGAAGCAAAGATATATAGGACAAAGGGGCCGTTCAGGCATTTTAAACACCTTCTAGCAGAGTTGTAAGTGGTAACCATGAGGCATTTTGTTTTGTTTTGTTTTTAAACAGGATTAGCTTTCAAGTTTATGAAATATAGAATTACAGTAAACTTCAGGAAATATGTGGAAATTATGTAAGAAACTGATTTTCAAAAAACCTGTACTTCCTTCTGTGGTCTGATAAAACAAGTATGTTCACAAGACAGTCACTTGTAAACAAAGCAATTGGGAACTACTTAATAGAGTTTACTGATCTCCAATAGCCTTTTTTTTTTTTTTTTTTTTTAAAGCAGATCAACATTTATCTTCCAAAGATAATATGAGCACTTATTCACAGAAAGACCTCATGACTTTTTTCCCCTTTATTTAAATACTATTTATTCAGAAATTCTGCTATATGGAAGAATTTGTTTATAACTTGTTTCTGCTTGGGTCTACTAGTAAAAACGAACTGGGAAAGGGCTAGAAATGCAGTGATAATACAGGTTTCAAACCTCCTTCCCACAGTGCTTTTTGTCTAGCTATCTGATGGCATCAAAGAGAAGTCCCATTACCAGATAATAAATAAATGTCAAGTATGAAAACAGTGTGCAGACAAAATTGCAACCATTGCATGCTTGCAATGTACCATATGGCAAGAAAAAAAAAAGCTACATGATTTTGAAAATAAAGAAAAAGAATATATTACCTTTGCAGTGATGAATTACTCTTCCCCACAGTTTGTTCTTACTTAAACAGGCCAGATTTCCAACAATCAACAAATGCCTCTTTGCTCTCGTCAGTGCAACGTTCATTCTCTTTTCTGAATCTATGAAACCRACTTGTCTTGTTCTTACACACGACAAAACAATGATCTCCTTCTCAGCTCCTTGGAACGCATCTACAGTGGACACCTGGACAGCTTTAGTTTCAAGAGCCTCAGAGTGTACACCACTAAGCAAATTCTGAACCTACAGACAAATGAATACGGATCTTGATGAGTTATATATTCGTAGAGTCAATCACTTGTCTTGAGCAAAAGCAATCAACAAGTCTGAGTTTATATGAGATGCAGATTAAGAAAATACAGAATGTAATGACAGGAAGACCTCAACTAACTACTCTAAAATATTCTGCAGCGAACCCATGTTTGACAAAACACTGGTGGCATTCAGTTGGCAACCACTGCTTTTGCTTAGTAATCACAGCAGCCCATGTCAGCCTTGGATGACCAGGTTGGATAACCTGCAACCCTGCTAAATAGATAACATCAGTGTTATTGAATATAATAATTCTGTTYCTGTTATAAATACCAATTTGCAACAGCTCCTAATTCATTTGTGAATATTATGTACTAGTTAACTTACCAGTTTTCTTAGCATGCGTGGCGGGGGAAATCAAAAATTCTGAGGCAAGTTTGAATTAAAACATTTTCTCTAATTTTTTAGATAAATAACTATAGATTTTTTTTTAATGAGACAACAAATGCAACTTCTGCCTTACCTATTCAGCACTTTTTTTTTCACTTCTAGCTCAGTTTTTCTAGTTCAAATGGAGCCTATGTTTATTCTAAAAGAATAAATTTAAGAAAAATATTTTACTGCTAATGTATTATACAAACCTTACACATCTGTGATTTATAAAGAGTAATCACACCAATTGCAGATCCTTCTATTCCACTTGCAGTCAGAGACTGGATAAGCTTGACTGTAAAATGAGCTTCCGCCACATTATAAAAGCTGTTGTCTCTTTCAATCTGGAAATGGGGAAGCAGTTCTAATTTAGCTCTGATAACCAGCAGTTAAAATACATTTTGCTGCACAGTGACAATGCAAATCGAAACAGAATGGCAAAAAATGACAATATATTGACTTTTTATATAAGAAATGTTTAAAAGCTTACTTGCTCCATCCCATTAACACTATAAAAACATAGTGTTGGAAGCCAGTCCAATAAAGGACTTCTATCCTCCTCTGAAACACCATTTATCAGACTTCCTTCATAAAACAGCTCGTTGGCTATGGCACTGATAGCTGGGTGACATCTGTACTGTGTCCGAAGCAGTATTGCTTTATGTCCCTAAAGAATTATGATTCAGAAAATGTGAATGGGCAAGAGAATTATTAAGTTTTTTGCAATGCAAATTGGACCAAACAAGTAATAAGTGGAAGTAATTCCTGCAGAAAGCTGATTTTACTTTCATTCATACAGCTCAACAAAAGTTAAAACAAATATTTTAGTTTCTGTTCTTCTGCCTGGATTGGAAACTGTACAAAAATATCAGAAGGTGGAATCTGTAATTGTACTTTAATTCATTCTTATTTTACTTTACATTTGTTATGTTTTCAAGTTTGTGTGCTGTTAAAACAACATTTCCACAGAATTGCACCAAAATGGAATCTGCTTCCCTTAAAAAAAAAAAAAAAAAAAAGGCTGAAACACTGACCCTTCTGACATCTAAATCAGGACTTTTACTGATTCCAGTGGGCCTAGAATATCACCCTCCATCCTGTTAAAGATGTGGTTAGTAGTACATACCATTAAGGAAAGTCGATCAAACAGAGTCTGCTCCAGTCCCTTTTCATGAACACTATCAGACCCTTGAATAGCTGGCGGTAATTGCTTAGGGTCTCCAACAAGGACCAGCTTCTCACATTGAAACCTAAACAAGAACATTAAAAAAAWTTTTCAAAAAGGATGATACACTGTTTATAACATTTACAAAAGTGTGTGCTTTCTTTATATATCATAGATCACTCTATGGATCAGGCTTCCTTCGCTATCACTCTCTTTCCATAGTTAAAATAACATGATAACTCAAGGATGGCGTCTAAGAGCAGGCTTCGATTTGTCATTATTCATCTTGCTTTCTAAGGTAAGAGCTTGGAGCTCATGTTCTTTACCAGATGTCCAAGTCTGGCAATTATTTAAAAGTTGTGTCACTACTAGTTAGAAGTTATTTCCCTGCTGAAATGCAAAAGGATAGCTGTACCTTGCAATAGGAAGGAGAGAAGCAGGTTCAGTCATCTGACTGCACTCATCCAGCACCACCACAGGAAATTTAAGGGTATTCATACAAGAGAAAGGGCAGGCAGCACAGGTCACTCCAACCACTTTTACCTTTGTTATTGGTGAGGGGGAAAAGGGTAGAGAAAATGTTAAGATTATGTAATAGTTTATCTGTGTGCAGTATATAACTATAGCTTCTGCAGTAGAATACACTTACTTTTTTATTTTTTTAAAAGCAGTTCTACTGCATGCTATGACATGCTCACAGAGCCTCAAAAATTAAATTCTAACTTTCAGTAAGAAGTACTGTGTATGCACAGAGATGGATCAAAGGCTGACATTTGCTATGCTTGGCATGCTTCTGTATTAGAAGAATTCACAGATTCATGGATTTAAGACCAGAGCAAGTCTGATACAGCAAGAGTTATGACTACCCAACCCTGCAAAACCTTTTGGGCCCCAGTGGCAAAGGCGGCAGCAATGACCACTAAGAATAAGCACAAAGAAGAAGAGAAGTCATACACACATAAGACACTAAGCCATACCCATGGAATCAAACCTGCTCCAGTCCTAGCATTCATTTTATTTTTCAAAACTGTAGGAGTTGGCAGCCTCGGGTGTGAGAGGGGATTCCCAGTTTCCCATTGCTAGGCCTTGTGAATACAGCACACTGAATTCTCACTTTCCCATCCAATCACTTTGACRGTACCTGTTGCAATATAGCTTTGTTGGTCCCCAGTTTATGTTGCTCAATACTCTTCCTCACATAGATTCTTTCAACTGGAGTTAAATCTTCTTTCATGAGAGCAAGCAGTTCTTTTAATTGTTCATTTTCATTTCCTGAGCCAGCATGTAAACTTCAAAAACAATTTTATAACAGGCATTACAACTACGGAAAATTACAGTGCTTTCAGAGTTCAGTGAACACCCAATAAAGAAAAATAATCATACGTAGTACATAACAGTACTTCACAACAATGTACTCACCCATACCAAATCCAGCTGAGATAGACTAGTACAATACCTATTTTAAAACAGACCTTTATTGCACCAGCTGACTCACCGCCCCAACCAAACACATAAGCATGGTAAATGACTTCTCCAAGCTATACAGTTGATTTCAGAGCTAGAACTGATGGGAAATTTTTCATTCACCGTTTTATACCTTTTATATGCTATTGTCACCAAGTAATGGAAATCTAATCTTTATTGAGCTTGACCTATATCTCATCCTCTTAAATTGTGCAGAAAGTACAATCTAGATCACAAACCCCATAACACTTTAGATTTATATAGCAAAGTTAACTTGGGTAAGAAGTACAGAATTCATGACTTGTTACCATTAATTCACTGAACATTAAATTTATGATTACTTCCTCCTAGTTCTCATCACTACAAATGATCACTATCTATTTTAAGCCTGTCTTTTCTGCTTTTCCTCCTTGCATACATTCCCAAATCTCTAACTGCCATTATTTTGTTCTCTTCTACTGCTTTCCTTTTAAAAGCGTTAGCTCCATTCAGCAACAGATCAAATTCCCCAAACAAGGTAAAAACTCTCCACTGTTCAAAAAAAATACTGAGATAGGCTTCTCACATTTTGAATGACTTCAGAATAGTTGTCTTACAACACTACATAATTATGACCTATCTTATAATCTCTTCAGATCCTTCAAAGATTAAGATTCTTACCTATAGGGAAGAATTGGTTTGGCAATTTTCCTAATACTTCCCACTCTGATAAAACCCTCAAATCCAAGATCAAGTAGACTTGAAAGAAAGAGAGATGATACATATTACAAAAATATAAAAAGCAATTTTGAAAAATTTAAAAATGGTTCTAAAGACAGTAAAAAACACATCAAAACACTGAAGAACACAAGCTTCTACAATTCATAATGTGAAGTAACTTAGAACACAATTCAAGTAAATCAAAGTCAAAGCAAATTATCTCATCATGATTTGTCTCAAAAGTGTTTTATACCTTTATAATTCTTTTCTCATAAATGATCTTCCATTTGTACTTTCCCTTCCTCCCTTTACCCTTTCAAATCATGAGCTTTATTCCACATTAACCTCTAACGACTTCTTTTTCTTCTCYTGTATTTGCTGAAGCTCCCCAAACCTTTCTCCTACTGCTACTTCCCAAAGCTTCTTGAGCACCTTCTGTGACCGGTAGCTTCTAACGGTAAATGTGATGAAAATCGGGTTCAGTATTAGCCTCATATAAATTAGTGTAGCTAGCCTTACACAATCTTTTAGTGTGGTGTGCTGTACAAAGGATCAAGGGTAAAATTAAAGTCCTTGTGTGATACTTCATAGGGGGAGAATGCCATCTTTCTAAAGCTTTATGCTGGAAATATGAACACAATTACCCTTACCATAAAAGTGCATTCTTGCCATTGCAACAATAGCCTGTAAAATTTTAGTTCACTGTAACCTACCCAAGCAGTATCCTGTCAACGGCAACATTAGTGGAGGAAGCAATCAGAAGTTTCCATGGAATTGGCCTTTGGCCCTCCTTAGCTTCACTGCTTTCAAAGAGCTGTACTAGGAACAAGATCACAACAGACAGCAAATAGCTCTTTCCAGCTCCAAAAACACCTGAGATTTCAGAAGAAAGCAAAAGTTAGCACTGAAAAATGTCTATGAGATACAGTTCTGATTAGCTGTTATAACACTAATTTATCTTCTGAAATATCATGCTGTGATTCCTTGCATAYTGTATATTTTAAACATGTGCTTGCTGCAGCAGTTCTAAGTTTCCAGGGGCAACCAGCTGGCTTACACTTTGTATTTATTTACTGCCTGCAATGTCTAAAGAAACTAGAGAATAGAGTAAGATAAGACATTCTTTCTAAATTTTCTGCTGGAACATGTGTAGTATTTGTTAAGAAGTCTCATCAAGACATTAACATAATACAAACACAAAAGTCTGCATGCACATCCTCATACTATGTCCTCAGGAACAAAATAAGGCATTTTAGAGATGATTGTTTTGGAATGTCTAATAATTATGAATAGATTAATATGCCTGACAGCCTAACAAAAGTTCAGGCAATTTAAATCCAGTGCTATTTGTACTAAAAGTGTCATTATTGTCAATGTATTTATTTTGACAGGATCTAAAATTCAAGTTTATGGTAACTGCTTCTCAATATAGATTTAAAAATCTCTTTGATCTAAGATGTTTATTAACCTTTTTGGACACATTGAAGAGTCTGGTAAAACCGAGATAGAATAGAAGGAAATATAAAACAACATGGACAAATACATAATAAGATATGATAATTTAGCAAAAACAGTACATCTCAAGAAAAATTAATATGAAAAAATAAGCAGAAGATGCTAAATAACTCTGCTTTGTGTACAGGTCTGCTAGAAAAGAATTCTGCACTCAGGTAAAATTCCTACAAAAGTTAGCATGCAATTCAAAAATCAAAAGGTCTGTGCTGATAGAATGGATGCAATGATTATAGTATCAAGGTTATTACCAGAGGGGCCTCATGCAAGAAACGAATTTTCAGGAAATATGTGAACTGTGAGGACAGCAGTGTTATAAAACAATTGAAAAGGATATTACAAACAGAGGCAATTTATTCAAGAGCATCTTTTTGCCTGAGTTTAAAATAAATCAACATTTATCTAGATGTAAGAATATCTCAGTCTGCCTGGAACTGTAACTATTAATTAGCACAAAGGAAACAAGTCTACTGGACCATCACGGACAGAATTTTGGGATATGTCACTAACACTGGCATTACATATCAATTAGCATTTTTTCATAGAAAAAATAGCTGTAAATCTAACAATTATTTGCCATATACCACGTATGATTGTGATAGGTAAGATCTGCTGTTCTTCCGCTGGTTTGACATTTTCATGTGAAGTCATCATCCCAGCTATCTGAATCAGTGACATAGCTTGATCTGGGTTCAATGAGAATGTTTGGATCATCTTTCTGGCTAGTCCCATTGTTATTTCAGGGCTGACAAGCCCATGCATCATTGTGTATTTCAGGTTCGAGGCTGGGGGAATAAATCTTCTCTTGTTGACYTTCTTAGTAGCTTTTTCAGAATCAAAATTCCTAAGAAAAACACAACAATCAAAAAAAGAATGAATCCAGACCACTTGGTATGAAATGTATAATACTGCAAATGTACAACTTATATCTCATGATTCTGACATTCTTACTCACCTGACACAGAAATGCTGAGGTTTTACAGTTAAGAGCTGGCGGAATTAGAAATTGCTGCCCCCCTAAACGCCAAAATATACCAGGACTTTATACTTTGCCCCCYTATAACTTCCCTCRGTGGAAGCTGTGTCATCCAAAATGGACTTTGGAGTTTTATCATTCTTGCTGTGAAGTTATGTTTTCAATCTGACTTATTGCAAGACTGTGAGTTTCATAGAGTTAAGAATGGTATAATCTCACAGCCAGAGGTAGCAGGAGTTTATATAAATACTTGTTTTATCCAGTGAACCACAAGCAGTCTTGGAAATATCCCTATATCGCTCCAACTCTCCAAACAAGTAGTTCCTTTTCCACCTCCCCCCCCCCCATTTTTATTTTGTTTTCAACAGATTCTAAAATTTGTGAAGGTTGACAGGAAAAACAGTTTTAGTGAATCCCCATGAAGTATACACATTAACTTAGTACAGTCACTGAACTGTATTATCAATCTAATGGCCATAAAGTTGCCCAGTATTAATTTCTAGGTTATAGAAATATAGAATTTCTAGGTTATAAAATGTGGGCTGCAGGTTAATTTTAGGAAAGATAATCCTTTAGAGTTAAGCAGGGGATATATTCGCAATTCTATGTAAGTGAAATTGTCACCGTTAGCTCCTTACACAGTCTTTCTGATTTTCATTTTTCTCATCCACTTTTTAATAAGGCAAACTCAATGGGATTTTTGTTGTTCTTTCTCTACCTATTCACATATGGCATGTTCACAGTATCACTGAAACAGTAACTTACATTTTTAGTAGATATGGTATTAGTGGTAGAGTAGATGGATTGAAGTACTCCTCCATATTTCTTAAAGACGTAAGCTCACCACTAGCATTACAAACTAGCAAGGCATGAACAAGCACTGAAGAGGGCACAGAAAAATAAAATTAGGAAAATAGAAAATTAGCCAAAATTTCGTATCAACTCAAGATATGAGCTACAAAATACTGAAAGAATAATTAGCCCCCCTAACAGAAACCAAATTAAACAAGTTACCATGTCTGACTGATTATTATAGAGCAAAGCGATCTCTAAGTGCTTCTTTTCAAGGTGTGTTATTTTGAGGTACTTGTAATTCCAGCATTAGGATCCTTCTGGGATGCAAGTTTAGATAAAAATCTTTAATTATTTAAAAATACTTGTAGAGAAGTACTTAAAAGGCTTTGGCATTTAGTAGTTGAATTTATAAGTAACCCACCTGTACCACAGTAGCTCAAATTGTATTGTCTATCAATATTTCCATTGCAATACAGAATGATTTCTGATCTGCTAAACAGCTGTGTTCTTACAACAGCCCACCCCCAAAACCCACAAACACACCTACATTCAGCCAGACTAAAAGTTCATCTAGTCTAGTGTCCTCTTTCCAAAGTGTCCTAAAGTGGATGCCTACGGAAGAGTATAAGAACAGAGCATATATTTAACCATATTTTTCTGAATTCTCTGCCAGTATGCTACGGTTTTGGGGCTCAGGGATTTCCTAAGCAAGAAGAAAGAGGAAGAAGAAAGAGGAGGGTTTCTAATATGTTTAGTAACCCTCATACATCGATTTTAATGTTGTTTATAACTGGCAGCCATTATATATTATTTAAAGTTTTATTTTCACACTACTTTTAGTCTTTTAGTTTTGTAAAGCTCATAGAAGTATGAAATAAAATCTGTATTTATGATCAGGAAGAAGGTTAAGACCAAAAACTTCCTAAGAAAAAATAAACTTGAAAGCCTGCAATCCAGCAACATTAAGACCAAAAAGCTAAACTCTCCCAGACCTTACTGCTCCGAGACCCCAGTCTTGCAATTTATACTCAGGGAAAAAACAAAACCAAACCTCCAATTGAATTTGAAGCCCTTAATTTTAATAGGAAGTATGGCTACACAGAACTCATGTATCATAGTATTATTTTYTGTATTCTTTAATCTCCTGAATGCAATTCAAAACAGGAGTTTAATGTAGGTGCTGTGATTTCTGCTTTGCAGAAACTCTCTCCCTAATGAGTACACAGAAAGCTTAAAAAGACTAATTTGTTAACTTCAAATACCCAATTTACCTCCTTAGGTTTAAGTGGTATGAATACAGCTTCTTGTGATTTAAGCGCACAATTTTCACATTGCATTTAAAAAAAATAAAAAAAGGTTAGCAGGGGTGTATTTTTACTAGCTCCAGAATTTCCTACTCCTTACTTTATAGCCTTAATTGCATAAGTACTGTATTTAAATTACATACTTGAACATACTTACAAGGAAAAAATACTGTGAATAAAATGATGTTGATTTTAGAAATTCCCATCTCACCCTTCATTGYGGGCCACATTTTTCCCCACAATGATGGTTTTACTTAATACTAAATTATTTGGTGTACAACTTACTATTTGTTTGCCAGTTTGAGGGACAATAGCCTTTCAGTGGTAGTAATTCTACTTCATTGTTAGATGATGGTCCAAAAAAGGCACTACTTGCAATGAAAGTATCAAGGGGATCAAAGTTTAGAGTCTTCGAAACAACCCAAATATCATCTGTCAAAATAATACATAATTCTCATTATATTTTTCTACTGCAGGCTTTTAAGGAAAAAAAATCAAGCCAAACAAAATAGCCCAACATTTACTACACTACAGATTAAACCACCACTAAAATGAAAGTACATGGGATCAAAGTCATAAATATGTTTAGTTTGGTTGTAAAACAACAAATATGTAAGTCAGATCTTCTAGTACTGTCTATTAAGTCTTTTCTGTAATTCATGCTAACTGTAAGTTCTTTCCCAGTGCACTTAGCATCATGTGACTTCTGGCTAATCTAAAGTTTTAGCAAATCAGAGATTATTTGGAGCAAATCACTGAAGTATACTATAAATCTAGTTAAACACTTTCACTAAAGAATAGCAAATACCAAGATAAAGATACATCTTCCCTTCAGTTTTGAGAAAAACACAGATTGGAGCCTACAGATGTTCTATTTGACATGCCTGGTGAGGCATGTTCATTACACTCTCCCTCTACCATATATTACAGAGCACAGCAAGGGAGATTTTTAAGTTGAGAGCTATAAAAGTGCATGTATATTTGCCTGTACACACAATGGCAAAAAAATATATATCAATACACAAGTAGAAGTTTTGCCTGTGCAGAGTTTCAGAATCTAAATGTACAAAAACATGATTTATCAGAACACTTCAGAATCTGGGCGTAAAGTGAGCATAGCCACGTTTGTTTCTGCCTCATCTCCTTCCACTATTTTCCACAGCTAAGTGAACAAACTACAAGGATATAAGTATCAATTCATCAGTAACTGAAGCAAAGCCAACTACTGCGACAATCTAGAGCAAATGAATGTCCTCCAACACTGCAACATTTCATTAAGTTAGAAGAGAGATGCAGCAACTATTCAAACACCAATTTTCACATAAAGTTTTCCCTACTAGTCATCTATCTGAATACTGACCCTTCTTGAAACTTCACTGTTCAGACTTAATCTAGTCTGAGCCTAAGGACACAACATTTATATTTTTCTTAAGATGTATTTAAATATTTACCGGAAAAGATGAATTAGAGTTACTTTATTGCCCTTCTAGAATCAGAATTAAATTGCCAGAGCTGTCAAGAGATCAAAAAGGAGGTTGGGGGAGAGTGTAATGAACTTTTCTCTTTCCATTACAACTTAAAACTGTAAAAGGCACAACATGAATCTGGACATGAATAATTCTTGTGATATTCAGATTTGCTTACCTTTACTATAGATAGAAGAATGCTCCTTTCTGCTCAGTTTGAGGTATAATTTGCGTTTGGAATCACCATCGAATTTGGCATGCGTATTCATAAATTTCTTTAACTTATTAAACCGTTTTGTTTGAATTTCAAAGGCTTTCCTGTTAAATTATAATTTTAAGAAAAAATGTTTAATCAATAGCACATTTTGGAATCATCACAAAAAATAAGAAAGCTCCAAAGACGAGACCAAATTATACAGCACAGGTTTTAGTGTTTATGCATCTTCTTAAATTAGCAGGGCTTAAAAACATTTATCTCTACTAGGAAGTACTTCTCGGATAGTCATCCAAATTTAAATTGTTTCTCCTCTACTTAAGCAGTGTAGAAGGAGAGCCTTAGACAGAATCTCTAATATTAACATCAGAATATGTATGTTGTATCCAGCCAGGTTTTCCTGTTTCCATAAATATTAATGACCAAAGATCTTTACTACACATCTACTTTGAGAAGTATCACTACGAGAATATATCGGACTCTGTCCTAAACTCTCCTACAAAAGATTAAACGAATAGTAATTCAAATAGGACAGTCATAAGGGACTCTACTGAGCAACTGATCAAGTTGCTAGTAAGCAGTTTTGATTCTTGATGAAAAGAATACTGACCTGAAATGCCACTGCTGTTAATACTTGTCCTTCAATAATTTGGCTTTTACATTTCTACACAGAACTGTAACCCTTTTAAATATAGTTACTGAATGTGTCTGTTAAATTCTACTGAAATACAGAGTTACTGGTATATCTATAAATCCTGCACTTCACATMGCACTAGTGAGAGGCGTAGACCTTTCAGAATACCTCACCAAAAGCTGGCATCCCTCATAGAGGGAAATCTTTTGACTTCTGAGGTACGCCCCAATACTTTTTACATCATGAAGCACTACACTGGGTCTGGATTTTATCTGTCCTGGGTTGTTAACCTCTTCTATCCACTTGAAAAATGAACACTGCTCAGCTTTTGGGGCATCACAGGTATAGAACAAACGACCCTAACAGGAAAAGAAAACAACAAAACAAGATAGACCATTAGCACTTTAAAACAATCAAAAAAAACCACATAAAGCAATTGACCAGTACTAGCTGCTATGTAATAAAATCAGATAAAACCCCTGTGTTTTCAACACATTCAACTGAAAAACCAAGTGTGCTCCCAGAATTCTCAGGTTCTGGAGCCACTCTGTAATCACCATTTACAGAAATCCCATATAACCCAGAAAATTATAAATTCAAGTCTTTCTCTCTACATATATAAAACTGTTTCCATATGGAGAGAACTATTAGCTCATCAATTCTGGACACTAGCAGACATTAAAACTGATCTTAAAAGTGATCTCCATAACATATCACCATAACTTGTAATTGTAAATCACATTTAGAATCCTTCTTTAATTGTTCACAGAATATAATCTATATGCCAAACAGCCAAACATCCCAAAATGTAAACAAACAAGGAATAAACAGCACCTTGTTCTGACCTTCTTTTTTAACCACAACAAGCTTAGCAGGAAGCATGTGATCGCACAGTGGAACATGGCTTTCTTTGCTCTCACTTTGCCCATCTTTCAATGAAGTGTAAAATGATATATCCACTTTTGAAAGGGCCTTGTGTAATCTTTGTGACAGCTCAAATAGAATTATGTTTAAATGCTCTTGACATAAAAAGGAGAATAAAAGAGCAATTAGTACAGCCTCAAAATGGTTACAGGRGTATACAACAATAAAACAAGTACATTTTCATTTGAAACTTTCAATCCCACATCTGAATCAAAATATTTAATCTGAGTCCTAAAAGAGACCATTTATTTTCTGAGCCTGCAAAACTCACATTTTACACATGCAATTGATTTGTTATAACTGCTTTACTTTCATACAAATCACATTTAAGTATGTGGCTCCAAAAAATCCAAACACTAAATAACCGCACTTACAAAAAAGCATAGATAGGAAGGCTGGTAACGTAAAGACTGGTAAACAAGCTYGTGGTTACATAGCTGAACAGAAGTGAACTAGTCCTTTGGTTTGTTTTTGCAACTTTGGGTATAGACCAAACATATTTGAGTATATACATATCTAAAACCAAATGCACATAGTTGTTCCAATAGATGATGCTGATATTATCTCTCTTCCCAGCCAGCTTTGGGATGCTTCAGAAATGTGTATTTTTAATCACATCCTATTCACAAATGACAGCGTTTTCCAGAGCATCATGTTAGACATACCTGTTAAAGCAGCTGTRAAAATCTGTTTGTAATGAACATGAGACTGAAAAACAGTTGGTATGGCAACCTTCCTTTTAGGAAGATTAGCATATTTTACCATATCCACATTAGGAAAGGACAACTCAGAAACTGTTATGTCCTAAAAAGCAGAAAAATAAACCATTAAAAACGTGCAAAATTCTGACTGTACAATTCCATAGTGAAATGACTAAACATGAATGAAATTAATTTTGATAACTGACAACTGGACAGAAATGCCAAAACTCATCCCCCCCMCCCCCCCCCCCAAAAAACATTGTGCTCAGATTTGTAGATACAGCTAGCAGATGCAGTGTTTCTACACTTCAGGACCTCATTCTGCAACCAGAAGTTTCAAAATTAAGACTGTCAAAGAAGAAKCAGTTTTCCAAAAGCGAAATATAAATCCCCTTCAACACAAACGTTTACAAACCTGGTTAACTGTAGGTACAGTTAACCAACTGCCAACTGCCAACAGGAGTAAAATTAAGTACACCTACAGCTACAGTACAGAGAGCTTGGATTATGATTTATGATGGTTAACAAAGTTAAATTTGCCCCTKGMCATACAGCCTGCATTTTGAAGACCATAGGTAATACTTTCAAAGGCTTTAGAGTAAATTATGTAATTCAGAGACATGTTTTAGCCCCTCACACAAGGAAGAAGCACATAAACCCCATTTTTAGCACTGTTTCTGCACTGAAATACAACTCTTCAGACAAAACTGAAGCAAAGGTAGTACAGAGTAGAGAAGGAAGAACCAGACTAGCACCTTGGGGAAACTGACCCTATTGCCAGCCTCCCCTTCAGCTAGTCCCAAAAAAGCTTCCCTCACTCTTCTACGCTGCAGTCGATCCTGGGCATAATAGTGATCACCTTCTTAAAAAGCTTTTTAGGATCCAATATATTTGGATATAGTATATATGTGTATGCATACATAAGTCTATATATACACATACACACACACACACAYATATATATATACACACACACACAAAGTATATACCAGTATATACGAAATGCAGTAGTTATTTCCACACCTCTAGTTCACATGTGAGTATATTACTGGACAATCATACTTTTAAAGAACCAGAAAACAGTCCACACCACATTTGTATCAAAAAAAGAAAAAAAATTACATATTTTCATCAACTCTCAAGCATAGCCATTTGACAACTGGTTTCTTTCCAACACACTCCATTTGTTTCAGATCATCTACTATTTGCAAACAGCTGTGTTAATTTAGGGTCCTTATTCAATGCCATAGCTTACTTTTCCATGACTAAAAGTGATGACATTTTAAATATTTAAAAATGATCTACTACGCTTTGAAGCAAGATGTGGGTGTTTGTGAAAACACCACTGATTTCACAATTAAGAAAACCACTTCTTAAAAATGTGTTCTTACCAATTATGATAAATCAGCCCAACTGATTTTACTGTGTCTTCCTGTCATCAACACTCAGATTACAAATCTAAATCTGTCACTGCGTGTGCCAAGGAATTACCTTTATAAAGGATTAGTTACAGCCCTGAAAAGTATATTAGTAGCTGCTGTGCTGTAGCTGAGACTCTTTTGTGTTACTAAATATACAGAAACACTTCATCCAAACTATCTCGCAGGAAATCAGATAAATGCAGTTACTTTGTCCAGAAAAAATGTGCTTTTGTCATAACTATATCTGCTTGAACAGTTACACACCTGGACTTCTCCTGTTACAGTGTGAGAGCTCAGATGACTTAACACCTTTTGTGTTGCTTCAGCTATAGGAGCCTCACTTAAGTGCAGAGAAAGTAACTTCCTCTCTGAAATTAAATCTCTGTTCTTGCTATTAGCACAGCGTTTACCAACCATGCTCTTTGCCGTCTGCAGAGGCACAGAGCCGGGAGGGCTTTTATTCATAGCACTGCTCTGGCTCTCTCCTGTGTCACCCAGTGGCATTCCAAGGATGTTCTCAGCCCAGATGTCATCAGTCACTTCCACATCATCGCTGTTTTGAGTTATCAAGTCACACTGAGCACTGTTTTGGTATTTTAGCCACTTGCTTTGTCTATATTGTGAAGTCACGTTAGGAAACATTGGTTGTATAGACTCCCTTTGTCCATCTTCCGTATACTCTTCAAACACAGAGGTTTCATAATTCCTGTCCTCGGGGCCAAAAGCACTGATAGGAAACACTACTGACTTGTTGCATAAATTGACTACTGAAGAGCCAACAGATTGCTGAACCGCCTCACAGTCAGTTAGATAAACTTCCCTGTCAGGAATCTTCCCAGTGGCAGGAACAGTGACAAGCGGAGTTCGTGCTTTAACTGTAGGTTTGAATCTTGAGAGGTTGCATTCTTCTGGATAGCTGGATTCCTCCTGTGCTGTAGGACAAATACATCTCATAAGCAACATGTAGCACTTACAGATGGTACATTAACCTCAGATGCACAAAAATAAAGCTAAAGAAAGAATTCAAAGTTCTTCCTTTTACATTCTGTCTTCTAATTGGCAAGCTCTTTGTATCATGCCATACAAAAYGAGTAATTTCAACTATGATGCTTTTATTATTTAAATTCCTATATTCAGGGCACATTTTTATAGGCACTCTACTTTTATAAATTCAGTGTTTGGCTGAAAATATTTAAACGTTACTCCATTCTGGAGGTTATTAAAAATTTCACGATATTTTTGGCTGTCACTACAGCTGCCAACTGAAAAACAAACCAATAACTTAACATTTGCTTTCTTCCCCCCAAAATCACACACAAAACTGTGTAGAATTAATATTAACCAATATGGATAACAGGCTTCTAGCATTACAAGCATCCTTTTGGTTAAATTCATTATCAATAAGAAATAACAGACAATGTTAGATGCCAATTTAATCACTGGAAGTGGGTCAGAGGGCAGCAGAATATGGAAGAAAATTAAAAGCAAGTAAATAAATGGAAAACACTAGCATGAATTATAAGCTCAGCTTACAGCCTGTTTTTTTCCAAACTAGAAGCTAATTCTTTATAAATGGAATCAGTCTACAAAAGTTTCTTTCAGAAGAAAATAGTATTTATTCTAGGTGGAGGAGAAACTGACCCCAGGCTAATTTAACTGATTTGGCTAAAGACTATTAAAAATTTTACTTAAAAAAGTGACAAACATATATACGAACAAGGTGAAAGAAATAGAAGTCTCTAGTTACCCAGACACATACAGAATCAGTCTATTTCAGGGCCCAGGGTAACTGGCTTTTTATAGTGGGACTCGTGCTCCAAAGAACCTCAGAGATTTTCTAGCAAAAAATATTGTGAAGTGCAATTATAAACTACAATTTCTTACTGAAGAAGCATTCTGAAAGTTCTGTGCCAGTTGGTAAGATCCTGTCCATCAGGGGCTCCTGGATGCCTTCAATAGTTTCCTCATTTCTTGAAGTTGGAGAAATCAGAGACTCTGGATTAAGTGAGGAAGCCAGTGGTACTGATGAAATCATCTAGAGATGAATAATTAATATATCAAGTGAAGGACTGGGGGAAAAAAAAAAATCAAAAAAACAGAACTGATTACAGCTCTTTTGTCACTGTTCTTTCTCTCATCATTCTAATTGAAATGTCTCCCAGCTAAGATTAGAAGGCACCAAATATGACATAAAATTGCTACCATGAACACACACACGGGGGGGGATCTACAACAGAGTCAATTCACACCTTGCAAGGTTCCCATGAAGTCCACTGCATTTGCACCAAATCAGAATGTGAAGATGAGCCTGACATTATCCGTTTTGGATCTTCAGAATATACACTCAGTGCCAATGCTAGGAAAAATATGGGAAGGACAGCAGTCATGCTGAAAAATTGTTCTGAGGCCAATCACTGCCATTCTACTGTTACTCTCACTTACGGGTTTCATCCATTATTGACTCTTTAATAGTGTTAGGCTTCTTTTGAAAATTCCCTTCTCCAGTAAAAYTGGTATCATCTTCATGAAAATTTCTTGAATGTGGAGACTTTACAAAAACAGCATGAACAAAAACTTGTTAGAAATTGAACTTTTTTTTTAGTCCTCTCTATAAATAATATTTTGGATGAAGATCTTATTTCTAAGTATAAATCTTCAGCATCTCTAGCACATTCTGGAAATAAAAAGCATACATAATACTGATTTTCTTCCAGTTTTTCCAATACTGAAACAGATACCGCACTAGAAAAATAGAGTTTGTGTTACATTGCATCTCATGTTTCATTTTCACTCAAGATGAATATTATACTATTAACCCCAGGAAACAATCATTGTAAAAGCCCTTTGCTACTTTTTTCTATAAGGAACTTCTTTGTTTAATACCACATATTGAACATTTTTCAAAGTGAACGTGATCAGAGAGAGAAAAAAAAACAAAAACAAAAAACAAGTTGTCTTGCAAACRTATACTCCTGTGACAAAGATGAGCAAAAATAATTATGCCTAATTGCAAAGTTTTAACCATAAAGTACTAGCTTTAGTTCCTAATGATTTAGATATGATTATAATGTTTTAATTGTGAAWTCTCTTTTATCTTACATTTACAGGATACTGTCTTGCATTAAGGTTAGTAAGAATAACTTCAAAAAAAATTGTTTTACCTGTCTGCAGTCAGTAAGGATATAATTGCTTGAAAACAGGGGTGACAAAAATCTCTCAGCTGCAGACTCCATAATATCTGGGTACTGGTGCCATCCTAGCTGCGAGCAGGGAGCTCTCAACATTATCTCACTAGTTGCTGACCCTTTTACTCTGTGCCCTTGAAACTCAACAGGCTACACAATATATCAGAATTATCATTAACTGAAAACAAGAACTGTTCAGGAACTTTATAGAGTCAATAAAAGTACTATGCATGCATATAACAAAGATCACCTGTTTAAAGCTGTAGTAGAGGGGGAAAAAAAATCTATGCTTTTGAAGCCATCTTTCTCTYGCACCTCTGCAACTTAGCAGCAATAAAGTTTTGGAAAATCTCTGTACCAATAGAAAACTGATTGTCTGATGTAGTATGTCTTAGCCTTATTTTCACATTGTAAAATCTGAGTTTGAAACTCTCAATGGAAAACAACCTACAACAAATGAACTAAAAAGTGATCCATCTAAGAAGTCTATTATGAGACTGGTTAAGTATTTATTAGGACTTTTTGCAAAATATTGAAAACAGTGAACTACTGAACTGAATTCTAAGAGACAGTATTTATTCACATTGATTCCACAGAAATTGTACCTTTGGTTGGCAGTCAAAAGTCCTAGAGTCTCCTTGGCCCAGTGCTGTTGGTAGACTAGATGCTTCAAGTTTCTGTAATAAGTTGTCCACACAGAGGGGCTGCATATGAAAGTACCAAAAACTAATTAGCCTAACAGTTTAATAACCATTTAAGACAAGAACTTAAGCTAATAAAACTTAGCACTTTTCCAAAAACCTAACATATTGATACAGCAGAAGGCATTTTAAATTACATCCTTTTTATTTGGAAGCCAAAAAAAAAAAATCAACGATAGGTTAACAAATTATGTTTGCTGCTCARATGGGTTGGGAAAAAACAGAAGAACTCATTCTAAAATCTTTTTTTCACTTTGGAAGGCGGAGTYGAAAGAGAAAGACTAGTAATACCATCGGATAAAAATCAATGTGAAGCATCAAGCACAAAGCAAAATTTTTCAAATAGATTGCTAGCATATCTCAACCCAAATGCTAAAGTTCTTAGGAAAGCCATGCATCCAAAAAGATGGTGAAAGAAAGAAAAAAATAAATAGTAAAAGAAGATAAGATAGGAAAGGAAGTGCCAGACCTTATAATTTTGTGATATAAAATATAACTAGATATTACAACCGACATTAAGTTTCTTATCATACTTTCAGTCTCATCAACATTTACTGGCAATAGGGTCTGCAAGATGACATCCTTTGCTTACTATCAGCTTATTAGTTGATATCTTTAAACAATTTCCATCTCAACCACTATTGTTTCATAAATCAGGAATTGTGTAAGCCCTGTGGAAAACAAATTTTGTAGAGATAGATATGTGTAGTCAAAAACTGGTTACCGTAAGGCCAGAAGAATCCAAGTATGAACAAGAAGATATCTCTCTACTTCCTGAGTAAGGCATTTCTGTTAATTGTTTTACRGCTACAAGAAATGGAAAAGTGTTATAAGTTGTAGTTACAGCATCAATTTTATAAGAAAAAATCTGAATATTTATTTAGCTTGCAAACCTTGTGAATAATTGCACAAGTGAAATTAACTGAACTAAAGCAAACAGAGAAGCAGATTTTGAGCCCCCACTGGTGCTTTAAACACTAAAAATTGCATGAGGTAACTTTTATAACATATCACTCCAAAAGTATGATATCTGGATACAAATTATCCAGCAGGAGAGATAAGAGTACAGAAGTCAAGTACGTGAAAAGCCATATACACAATTCAATTTAAAATAGAAGCTGACCTAACCTTCATCTTTTACAAGGGGTTCAAATATCTCTTTAGAAGTCTCTGCTTCATATAGTAAGCTACTATTTTCCTGCATTTTTTGTAAGCTTTCTAATGCTGTGCTATGTTCAGTCAAAGCTCTTAAAAGAGCGATATTGTTTACCAAATCAGGAAGTTCTGATGAATTTTCAACAAATGCTGTGCATTTCAGGCAATCCATTCCTATTCTTTCACCTTCGCAGGCTTCATGAAGGGAATTTATGCCCTCTATATTTTCAAACTCAGTTTCACCTATTTCTGTTTCCTCTGAAGATGAATGGCCTTTTCCTAAAAGATATATAGCACTTCTGGAATTTACAGTATCTTCCTTACATGAAATGCCAAATACATTTTGCTGATCCTCTGCAATATATTTGAATGAGCCACAAGAAGTATCAGATTTTTGCAACAAAGCCAGGAAAGGACTACCTGGTTTAATGTCATCATTACTAGTACCCTGGAATTGTTCTAAATCTATATACTGGGATTTTGTGCATCCAAGTGGTAAAACATCTTCTTCAGTTCTTYTGTCCATTGCAGAAACCATTCTGCTGGAAGAAATGCATGAATTACTTTCAGTTTTCTCCAACGTATTGGTTTTAGCATGACCTTCATTAATATTTGCACCACTAGGCAAAAGATCAGAGTCCTTGTTTTTTATCAACCTGTCATTAATGGTACTTGCTGCACAGACATCAAGATCCTTCTTATAGGTCATAGCTTCAACATTCAATTGACTTTCATTAATCTCTTTTATTTTGTTTCTATCATCCAAAAGTTCCGTTTCAATTCTGGTGGGGCTTACAGAGTGTTCTGCAATTCTCCCAATGTCGCCACCATTGTTGTCACAAAGCAGCAATGGTATACCTCCTGTATAGCAATTTCCATCATTCTCTCTGTCAAATGTTAAACCTTTGACTTCTTCCTTTTTGCTGTGTGACATTACTCCACAGGAAGAATGAAGTCTCAACTCAACAGTTTGTGCTGCATCTTTTCCCTTTAAGCAAACTGGACCCTGTGAAAGCATGGCTCCTTCACCAAGCTCTCTCACATCTCTTTCACACAGGTCTTTATCGTCTGTGTCACTAAAATCAAAAGCCTCCAATAAATTGAAGTTAATCTCCATCACCTGTTCATCTGGACCGCTGTCTCTGCCATGTGTATTTAATTCCTCTTTTACAACTTCAAGTCCAGTCAATGCTAYGTCTGCAGAGAGCTCCAAGTCACTAGACACTATTTCTGAATTTTGTCTTGGCTGGAGCTCATTTTGTGACTTTACAGATGAATCCTCTATAAGACCATTGGTCACTGAATGCTCCCTGCATGTGGAGGGATTTGTTTCAAGGGTGATGGACTCAGGTGGACTTGCTGAATAAGAAATATCACTTAAGGATGAGGCAAATTGACTGTTGCTCATTTTGCTTATGCTGGATTCAGATAGGAAGCAACTATTTGGTTGATCGTTGGCAGCACATCTGTTAATTGATAACGTTTTAGGCACACCTTCATGTTCTCGATATCTTTCACAATCCTGAGTGCACTGCCCTTTGCTGTCTGTTAAATTCATACAGGCACATGTTTTTTCAGGGTGCAAAGTCTTTGTATTGAAGGAATCTTGTAAATCTTGACTTAAGTTATTTGCCTTTCTGTCATGTCTTTGTCCCGCAACTTCTTTATCACAAGGTTGTTCAGCTGAATTTAGCAGCAATTCAGCATTCCATTCCCTTTTATCACTTCCAGCTTCCTTTATAAAATGTTGGTGCTGAATATTTTGAATAAGTCCTGTGTCAGGGTTACCTGAAAAGCTAGGTAGGGTTGTGTTCTTTCGGTTATATAAACTATCTATGTTTTCTGACGTCTGAAACCTAGAATGACTTTCTGTGACATCAGAAGTTGCTTGCTCTCTGCATAGTTGTGCTGGTTTAGACTTCAACAGAGCTATTATCTGTGCCGTGCTCCTGATGTTCTGTGACACTGCCACATGACTGGTTGTCTTGGTGTGCTCTGTAATTAGAGGATATTCTGGCTTCACAATGGACTGATCAGCATTCCCCTTCTCTGTCTCTTTACATGTATCAAGAAACGGAGTGGAAACCAGTGAGGTGAAAGACATATGTTCTTTATCACTGTTTGTATACACATCTTCATGAAAGTTGGTAGATAAATTTGTGTCTGCATCCTTCTTGCAAATCATAGAAAATAAGGGAGAGGTGATATAAAACTTAGATGGAAAGGAACCCTGACACTGCTTAGATAAAGGCAATATTGTTGTTTTTTCTTCATCTTCCTTTGCTGGTATTTTCTTTTCAACTTGGCGTGGCCCTTGGAAACCCTACGAGAAAAGTTTGAAATTAATTCTATTCAGAAATCAACTTTACATTTTGTAATCTAAAAGATGAAAACAGGACATGCTTCACAAACTATATCCTGGCCAAATATCACAGTGATTCCACACATGTACAGAAATAATCTCAAACCCTCGTGACCTTCACTGTACCCTTAGCAACAGCAATTTTGCTAAACCCAACAAAGATTTAGTAAACTATGAAAAAATAGCCCCCAGTAACATATTCTGATTTCCAGTTCCAAAAAGAGCAGAGAGACATTATGTATATATTCACCATKCATTAAAAAAAATGTGCCCTTGGTGTTTTAAAATGCATGTTAATGACAGACAACTTTTGAAACAAAGACATACTGTAAACTTCCTTTTCAGCCCAACAGGCAGGTGTCTTAGAGGCGGACCCCTAGGCTTTACAACATTTCTATTCACTGCTAGAGTTTCTGCTTTCCTTGGCTGATCTTCAGAAGATTTTTCATTCAGTTTTACTGTTTCAACAGTGATCAAATAGCGTTCACTTTCTAAATTATCTCCAGCATTCACCTAGGAAAGAGAGAGCAGTAGTGTGTACATAATAGTGCTATGTAAGAAACAAAAACAGTTCCTTCTAAATGTTGTGATACCTGCACATAAAAGAGTCAAAAACTTAACATTTTTCACCCAATATAACACTACTCCCCATACAAATTGCCAGACCAAATACAATAGAAAACATTAGCATTTAGTTTCAACTTATGTGCACTTAATATATTACTGTAATACACTGCTTTTACCCAAAATCAATACATTTCCATAAATTTTCTACATTGGTTCTGGAAAACAGTTTTATCAATAAATGAAAGTGGTTTTAGCATTTCATTATTTGTATTATAGCAGATTTTCACGATAAAAAAAAAAAAMCTGTCAGCCATATCACCAGAGAGAAAAAGTGGTACTACCTTAATTACCAAAAGAATAAGTTTGAAATGCTTCCTGAAACAAAAACCAACAGCCATAATCATACMAATAAAAAACTCCATAACAAAATATACCTGAGATTTTATAAAAATGCTCTCCAAACATTGTCCTTTATCATCAAACAAGATTGCCTGCAATGAAAAAAAAAATTTTTTAATTTTAAATACCAAGTTTTATATCACAGATCTACTATAATACTGATAGTCAAACAGCAGCAGATGATATCAAATTGTGTTAAATTTAAGTTGTTCACCTTATTTCCTCCGGTTCTAATCCTCAGAATTCCATCTTGCCACGTTTTTGATTTTTTCATTTTTTGGTGAGTGTATAATACCTGATTCAAAAGAGTAAATATTGAAATAATGATAAGTAAGAAAATGTTCAAATAATACAGCAGCTTCATTGATACTTAATTGATTTTGTTTACTTAAGTGCATACAGTGTTAAAAAAGACTTACAGTAAATTCTTGAGAAGTCATTGCTTTG
The DNA here is from genome assembly GCF_003343035.1 of Apteryx rowi. Taxonomy (NCBI): domain Eukaryota; kingdom Metazoa; phylum Chordata; class Aves; order Apterygiformes; family Apterygidae; genus Apteryx; species Apteryx rowi. The sequence goes on from NW_020450692.1 coordinate 345,886, forward strand.
GCAAAACAGTCATTCAACAGCTTATTCTGCAAATATTCATATCTTCATACAGCCTGAGAGACAGGAAAATTTTCAGAATTCAGCATAGTCGTAAGGGAAATGCRTCGAAGAAAAAAGATGTCAGTTCTCTTTTTTTTTTCTCAAAAGAAAGGTAGATGGAAAAAAAGTAAAAAAACCTCCACATACACCTTGGCTCCCCACCTCAAGGCATTCCCCCTGATGTGGGAATATTAGTTCCCCCCCCACCCTCAGGGCATACCTAATCTGGGAATTTTAAACGCACACCTTGAAAATAATTTAACACAAAGCCTGCTGCTAAAAGAAAAAAGGGGGGGGGCATTTTTATAGATGCCAACATCTATTTTAAATTCATGTGAATGAATGCCTGGCAACTCTGAAAACTCTGTTGATCATACTGCACTTTCAAATTACAAATTATCATAACTGTGTTCATTTGCAGCAAGAAAATACCGTATAAATTATTAACAGGCTAATTTTGTCAAGAGTTTATTGACTTGACTTGGTCATGCATGCTTAACTCACATTAAAGATAACTGATTTTCAAAATCAGTTGTCCGTGAAGTCAAGCCTCTTTAAATATGTAAAGTCAGTTCAAAATAATTTTTAAAGTAGTTTCGGATGATGAAAACAGGAACAAAACATTATAAAAGCAACTCTTCTTCAGAAGCTGTGACTTATTGTACGTTTTGGCTGCTAATATTTGATCAGTACTGTGATTTGCATCAGTGTTTAAAGAGCAGTACTTAAGACCTTATTTAGTTTAATCAGTTAACACCATTGCAATGAAACTCGATCACAGGACACAACATAAGATGTCCATTTATTCTCACACAGCAACTTAGTGAGAAATACTTAATATAAAGTAGCTACACACACACACACGCTTCTTCTCATGACACTGCTTTTTACAGCTGTCACATTCTTGGCAGTCCCTGGATCAGCACGTACAGCACTGTGGATGGTGACACACTTAGAAGCAAACACGAGAAAAGATGTTTAGCAAGGTACAAAACCTAGGGAAAAAGTAGACAGTCTTCAGGGATATAGAATAGCTCCTCTAGCTATTCACAGCAGTTGGAGCAATGTGAATAGTTACTATAATTTAATACAGAAAGCAGCAAAACCAGGAATGAATATGGACGCTGTCAGGATTAAGTTTATACAGACTTGCTGAAGGCTCTTTCTCAATACGTAGTAAAGGTATGTCAGTTAAGCCCTTTGTAGCTTACTAGCAGTCACTCAGCGGTACGCATTTGCTGCCCGTACGAGGGTACTCGATTAAAACCTGCCTCCTTACAGACTTCCCTGCTCCGCCGCAAGGGCATCGCTTGCAGCCGGCGGTGCCTGCCCGGCGGACGCGGCCGGCCGTTAGCGACCYCGCGGTCGTTAACGACCACCGCCGCAACGGCCGAGCGGCTCCCTCAGGCGCGCGGCCGCGGCACCACGTCACACCACGTCACGTCACCCTCGGGGGCATCGCACGGACCTCGGCAGCCCTCCCCCCCCCCGCCTGCCCACCTGTCCCGGGCGCGCGCGCGGGGCCGCCGGATCGCTTCCTCCGCGCGTTCGAAAGTTTCCCGCCACTGCCGGCGTGACGTCACTAGACGCCGACAGCCAGAGAGAAAGGCCCCCTCCCCCGCCCGCGAGGAGCGAATCACGCGCCCCGAGCGAGGCGCGGCGGACCCCGCCCCCCCGCTGCCGCACTGCGCATGCGGGCGCGGCGCCCTGGGGCTTTCCTCAGCGACGGGGCCGCGCGTCGCGCGGGACTGACGGCCCGCGAGGCCCAAGGGAGGGGGCAGGGCCGCGGCGAGAGGCGGGCGTGGACGGTGCGGCCCCGGTGTCCCCGTGCGACGTCGCCTCCCGAGCCCCTACCGGCGGGCGCGGCGGCAGGTCAGTGGCGCGGGGCAGCGGCGGCCGTCCTCGGGGGCCGCTCTCGCCGCGGCAGC
>NW_020450692.1:347993-397786 GCF_003343035.1 Apteryx rowi
CGGCGGCGGGCGCGCGGGCGGCCGTGCGGGGGCGCCATCTTGTCATGTCAGAGCCGGCTCGGCCCGTGTGCGCCTCCGGTCCCGCCGCTCCCGGGCTAAACACTGCCTTCTCGCTTTTTCTTCACACACACGCACCAGGTCTGCGAGCAGTCCGGGTAACAGTGCCGAAAACTGTGGGGGTCAATATCTAAATAGTTGGCAAATGTATGGCGCTTGGCCTCMTCGGGAAGTGTCATTTTGCCAGTTGCTCCAGTGGCAAAGATTGTATCCGGGCTAGGAAAACTTGTTTTACATCGTGTCTCTCCCCTTTGAAGGAGAGAGAAGAGGAAGTTCGCATGTAGCTGTGCAGTGCCTCTGAGCTGGTCTGTTTGCAGCTGCTAAAAGGGCAGCAGAACGCCTTGGTTTTGTAACCCCTCTGTCCTCTTCCTGAGTGCTCATTCCTGCAGCTTCCCTTGATCATCTGTGCTGCTTATTAAGCTCCTTAATGAGTTAACCTAACCCACTTATCCAGCAGAGAAGTAAGACTACAAAATAGTGACTTACTTCTTGGGTCAGAGACTTGAACTGTCTCCTCAGAGGATGATACAGACTCTGAGGGAGGACTATGTAGTGAATAAGACGGGAGCCAGGCTGCCCTTTTAGTGTCAGTGAATCGTTGGTTCATACAGCTAAATCAGTCTAATTGCACTCCTTACTTTTGCATCTGAAGTTAGGCTTATTCCACTTATAACCCAGAATGGCCTTTCCTAGTCATTGGAATGAAGAATGGGAAAATGAAACTCTTGAAAAGGAGTTATGACAGTAGATTAATTCTGTGGTTCTCCATTTGCTTCAACTGTGAAAAGGGGTGATGAAACTGACTTTGTTTACAGAGTTATTTGAGATCCACTGACAAAATGTCTTACTAGAGGTGCCTGTTTTCTTGTTATTGCAGTTGTCTTGTGCTATGGGCCTGCATTTTTTTCAAAACCTCCCTTTCAGACTCTGGTGATGACAGAAAACGGTGACCACAGCAGGACTGGCACAATATGGTCTGCCCATGTCTGGAGATAGCYGTAACAGCCATCACTGTCCTGTGGAAGCTGAGCCTTTTCTGTTTATGAGCACACTGGTCCTAGAATCTATACCCAGCGTTTTATGACATTTTTTGAATGCCTGAAATGTCAGTTTAAAATTACCTTAGTTTCATGGTTCGAACTGGAAAAAAAGCAGAAGGTTCTCTGTTGTTAGGTCATGCGGCAAATTTTGCTGGTCTTCATGTAATAATTTTTGTCCTTTCTTAGGACATTTTCTGCATAATGAAGTTATAAGGCAGGGTAAGCATTTAAACTGCTGCAGCTCTTCCTGTGTATATATTAGAATAAGAATACCCAACATGGATTACAAAATATATTTTTTTAAAGTACTTTATGCTGAATACCTGCTTTTATTTTGGAGTATGTGTCCAAAAGAGGAAACACTGACTATATGGAAACATTTTCRTAGTGTAAAAAGTATTTTGAATGATTCTTTCTCCTCTCATTTCTTGATATTTAAAATCCCAAAAGCAAACAAGCATGGGTATTGTTGCTTAAAATAAGGGAACTGGATATTTTACAATTGGAACTATATTTTTTGCAGACTCTGGATAACAGTTACGTTTAATTATGCTTTTCTAGGTGTCCTTGTAACAGTAGAAGTTAGGTTTGGAATTTGTTTCTATACAGATTAGCACCAATTGCTAGTTGCTATTTGTCTTGTATAAAGTGTTTAGGCAAACCACTATAGATTTGTGTGGACTTGCATTATTTTTATATACATCACCTTTGTTTTTCTGGATTTCCCCCTTTCCTCACCTACCCTGCACGCCTGCTTAATTGTCCCTCCTTTTCCTGCTTTCAGTCTTGCACGTAGAGAATATGTGATTTTTATTTTATTTGAGGAGAACTAAGAGAGGGTAGTTCTGTTTTAATAGGCTGAAATCTTGACTCTGCTTGTGCTTTCTTCTGATTTTTATTGTTTGACAAAACAGTGCTTGCAGTTGCAAGGTTGGCAAGTTAGCAAAAATGCAGACGTGTCTTATGCTTTCACGTTGCAGCTCTTATTGCTGAATTGAGATTTGCAACAGTAATTGCGAAGAAGAGGAATACCAACAAAAAAGTCAAAAACTCATAGCATTTGCTTATTTGTAAACAATATTTTCTTATATTATGAATTAAACTCAATGATCTCTCAGGTATGAGTATTTCACTACTAAATGTAGAATTGTGCACAAATTGTAAGATAGATTCATAGCTGATATTTGCTCTGATGCTTTGTTTCTAAGCTCCTCCAAAATCAGGTTCTCAAAGATTCATTTCTGAAACAGTAGCAGAAAGGGAGTACCATAAAAAGAGCAGAATATAGCTCACAGCTGTTTGGGTTTCCTTTAAGCTTGAATGAGAACTTGTCTTCTGGGAAATAAGTCCCAAGGCTGAGTGATTCAAAATGCATGAAACACTTCAGATGCATCCTTAAATTATAGCTTTATTATGCATAATCTGCAGTCAATGTGGTTATTTAATACACTGTTCAACCAATAAAAGTATCCCATAATATGCTCTACCTTAATGCATGCAACTACCTGTAGCCTGCAGCTAAGTAGTGTATTGTTCTACTGATTATTAATATAAATTAATATCTCGCTGAAGGACTTGAATGTAGCTTGAACTTCTGCTTCAGTGGGGAGTTTTACTTGGCTTATCTTTTCAAGGTAATCATTGACCTTTCACCGTCTTGAATGGTCAGCTCACAGCAGGGAGAGAAACTGATAACCGTCTAAAGAAGCCTGATTTACACAAYAATTTGAAGACAATTTCCATTTTTATGTCATCCTGTTATAGAGATGGCCTTCCTCTCTGATGGCTGTACTTGCCATTTCCTTGTATGTTACATTATAGTACTATCTGTTGGCAGTGAGCTGAGAAGTCTTTCATATGGTGATTGTTACATTAATTACTTCAATTTTTGTGTTAATTTAATTTCCAAAAAGCTGTCTGCCTTTGCCAGGCTATATTTCTGGTTTGCTCGGTAAAATAAAGTACTTTGGCAGCTTTCAAGGAGGGCTGACTTGCTACAGTAAATTGAAATGTCAACAAAAAAAAAAATGAATTGATGCATTAAAAAGTTCTAGTATTTTTCAAGGTAAGCCTGTAAATTCAAGTCACTTCTCTCTAGTTTAGTGCCTGCTTTCTAGGGACCTGATTCTGAAGTTCTTAACAGGACTTGGTTTCCCATTAAAATCAGTGACCTTTGATGGARCAGACCTAACTAAAGAAAGGAAAAATGCCTATTTAAATATAGCACATACTGATTGCCACATAGACTTGCAAGAAGGATGGTAAGTAATGGCCTCCAGAATGCAATACTCTGCATTCAACTTTTTAACAGACCAATAAATGTAGTAAGAATGTGTTGGACCATATTCAAAGGCAAGATTAGAAGTTTTTAAATTCCTGCTCTTTGGCAGGAACTTGGCAGTTGACAGTGATAGGGGTTTTCATTTTTGACATAAAGGTAATTTTTTGGAACAAACCTCACTAAACCTCCTGTGAATACCAAATGCCTGCTTAAATATATCTTGACATTGTATTTATTTATAAAGACTAATAAATGTTTCTCATTTGGCGGTTGTATCATAAATTTTTTCAGCTGCTGTATGTACATCAGTGTAACCTCTTTGCAACCACTGAACTTGCAATATATGCCTRCTGAGGCATTATCCTTTGGCCAGCCTGTTCAGAAGTCTCCTGTATAGCCTGACTTCTTTTTTTCCTCTTGCTTTCTCTTCTGCATAAAAGGGTAATTTCTGAAGTGTAGTTTTACACTCTTTCTACACTCTCTACTAGAAGATTTTAGGAASAGAGAAGCTCAACTTATGTCTTTTTTCAAATCTAAGGAAATGTATTTATTGGGAGGAACATTGTCTGCTTTTGGATAGATTTTTTTAGACTCTCTCTAACAAGTATTTTGCTCTTCTGGTGGCAGGGAATTTATGTATTGTGCAGGACAGAAAATGTCTTTTACTAAGTGCTTTAAACAATTCACTTAAATATATATTTTTGATAGYGCTGCTTGTCTGATGACTCATGAAAGCAATTGGAACTTTGAATCCTGTGATTGGTGCTGAAATTCAAAAGCTGCGGTTAGAAATCTAATGGCGAGAGCAGGCTTTGTTCATGAGGAATTCTGAATTAACACAATAGTATCAATTTTAAAGTAAAGCCTGCAGTTTGGTACTCACTTGCCTGCAGTGAATCTCTGTGGCTAAATGGCTGTACTGGGAGCCATGAGACTGAGTTCCGGCTTAGTCTTCACCACCTAGTTGCCGTGTGACCTAATGTTCCTTATCTTCTCTGTGCTTTGTATTTTCCTACAGTACAGATAAATGGCTAATACTGCGAGTCTCACAGGGGACATGTGAAGTTAGATTCATTAATGTATGATAAAACTTTTCAAAATTACTGTGTGGAAGGGGTAGAAATGCAAACCAATATTTACTCCTTGCAGTAAAAATATTTTGATCTTCACAAAGGTTATGTTTAATTTTGAGTTGACAGAATGACAGGAATGGAGACTGAAGCTACAAGAGACAAAGCCATGGAAGAGGAAAGCACTGAACAGAAGAAAGAAAGAGAGAAAAAGAAGAGGTCAAGGGTTAAACAGGTGCTGGCAGATATAGCAAAACAAGTGGATTTCTGGTTTGGAGATGTTAATCTCCACAAAGATAGATTTCTCCGAGAACAAATAGAAAAGTCTAGAGATGGATGTAAGTTGGTTTTCAGTATATTTCTGTAAACAGATATGTGTTTTTAACTTTCTTCTTTGGAATATTGCTCATGACATTATTTTTAGGCACATATGTACTTCTGGGGAAGAGAATAGGTTTGTGCTGGAAACCAGTGTTGGGATTAGCAGGTCAGGAGTCAGAATTTGGTACYAAGTTTTTGAGAAATTGTATTCATCCTTCCTATGTTCCTTTCCTTTCCTTTCCTACTGTCACCAAAATCGGGCTTTGGTAACACTACCAGCTACAGAAGTGAGTTAGTCATCTTTAGGTATCTGTTTTGGGGGGGTTGTTATTGTTTTTAACTTTGTATAGTTTCCATAACAAGCAAGCAAACGAGGATCATATTTTCTCCTCATATGTACAGTACTTGATTTGTAGGGTAGATGTATGCAGAAATTAAAATGTCATTTGGACTTGCAGTCTGACACTTCTTTCTTTTTTTTGTGCAAGTTTCATATGAGAGTGGTAGTGCATTTGCATGTAGGGCTATTACTGGTCTCTTTCCTAAAGACTTTTTTTGCGTGGTTGATTTGACCTTAGAGTAGGAAAATGAGCTTTGTTCTGAAACTATTTGCCAGTTTTGAAGAAGAAATTAGTTTGCACTTTAGCTTCAGTGACTAGTGTTCTTTTGCTTAAAAAATAGTAAATGTGTGGTAAATACAGTGTCTATCAGTRTAATTGTTGAACTGTGTTATACCAGATGGACTTAGACCTGCAGTATGTCTGTAAAATGGGGTGGTTATTTTCCATCAAATCCAACAAAACTGCAGSTTCCACGAGTGTTTACTTTTGTTTTTCTTAAGTCTGTATTTATTTGAAATGTAAATCATTAATCCAGTTGTGTTGTGTGAAAAGTCTGGTCTTCTAAGTACTTGGTATATCTTGAAGTGTATTAAACTTGAAGCCAGTTTAAAAAGGGCCTTCAGAGGTCCAAACTTTATTCTACATTTTCTGGAGCTCTTTAAGTTTGGATGTCTTAAACCTGATTTAAAAAAAAAAAATCCTTAAGACTAATATTGCATATTTTTCTGTGGAGGTTTTAGCAGCGTGACTCATCTCATCTGAAGTGTAAGAAGAAGCTCTTTTGTGTTCAGAACATTGGGTTAAACACTTAATTGAGTGCTTGAAGGAGAGGCATGTTTTCAATGCTAATTGTTTTTGTATTGTAAAACTACATAAGAAAGAAGTTTTTCTTCCCTTTCAAAGACAGTAGTTATCAGTGGGGAGGTAAAAGAATAGAACAAAATTCCTTTGATAAAGGCTAGCACAAAAGGAAATTAAATATAAGATTACTCAAAACTTTAATTATGTTGGCAAAAATTCACTTTTCTRTAAAACCTTGGCAGCATGCAGTATGGTTACAGACTATAGTTGACTTGCACATTATTTTACAAAAATACTAGATGAGTCTTAACTGTCAGTTTAGAACACATAACTAATGCTTTCTAGATTGTGTTGGTTTCATCATTTGCACCTTTTTTATCCCTAGATGTTGACATTTCACTTCTTGTTTCTTTCAACAAAATGAAAAAATTGACTACTGATGGAAAATTGATAGCTCGAGCAGTTAAAAGTTCATCTGTTGTAGAAGTGAGTATTTAATGTTTCACACTTTTGAATTTGCTGAAACTGGAGTAACAATAACTGTATTGAAGTAGACAATAATCTTAGAGAAAATGCATGTTCAATGTTTTTGTTACTTTTAGTTGGATTTAGAAGGAACTAGAATCAGAAGGCGTCAGCCACTGGGTGAGCAACCGAAGGATGTCGACAGTCGTACAGTCTATGTGGTAAGGTTGCATCTGTTATATTTGTCATTAGTCTGACGGGTGCTTTCTTTCTTATTACTAAGATCTATAGAAACTCTTTTAAACTTACTTTCTTACTATAAATGCTTTTAGATTGCAAACCCTGCTGGGCATTGTCTCTTAGGCTATAAAGATCTAATCACATAATGTTATTTATTATTACTAACAATATAACAGCAACATAAAGCAGACACATAGTTTTACCAAAATTAGAAGGTGGATTTTTTTTAAGAACATTGCAGGTTTAGTACAAGAAATGCTTGCATAAGCTGCAAATGCTAATAGAACTTGTTTTTTTTATTGCAAAAGAAAATCACCATGTGAGAGAGAAGTGCGTTGTAAATGCATTAAACTTGTAATGCTTAGAACCTTAATTGAAGGTTAATGTACACATTTAATGCAGAAAATATTTTTATATTGGAAAAGTGTCTGTACATCAGTAGCAGGAAAGGACTGGGTGGAGGGCTGGCTACTGGTGCTTGTGCAGCGTGAAGGGAAGGCAGGGTGAGCCCTGGGGGAATGGCCATGGAAGGGAAGGGATTTGTTTGGTACACTGATTTGTGCCAGCTTCAATAATTTTAAATGCTGAGCAAAGAATGATTTTGCACACTAGTGAGAAAAACAATGCATTTATTTATGTGTTTAGTGTGCTCACTGGGCTTTTCTGGTTAATGGCATTAGAGAAGTAGCACTGGTACTGAGAAATATTTACAAATTACCATAATGTAGTCAAAGCTTTAGTGTAATAACATTATTAGTTTTATCAGACAACAGAAACCTGCTGAGTTTGCAAGATAGTCTTTAAAGTGTTCCTGACTATCTGTTTACAAAGGTTGATGTTACAAGTGCCACTGGTTTTCTAACACTAACATTCTTTTAAGGGGAGAATGTACCAAAATGAGCTAGTCCTATGTTCAGGGGCTTTTTGTTTTTTAGAATCCTCCTACTGGGTCACAGTATTCTGTGGATTTTTTGATACTGAACTTCAGTGAAAATAGCTTGTGCTGTCAGAAAAACACTGTGCATCTCAACATGATATTACAGATGTGTCAAAATGGAACAACTGTTACTGCATCATTGAGCCACTTAGGCAGTAGTACAGAAAAAGATCTGATGGTCAAACTGCCATTTATTTAAAGTCCTTTATGTTTTTAATAGAATTGAAGCCAGAGTGGAATTCCATTTGTCTGTAAAGAAAGCTTTTCATGACTAGTGTTAACTCAGGTATATACCTGAAGTTGTCAGCAGCTGAATTTTCCTGAAACTAGTAATTTCTGGTATGCACCAAACTTCCTGTGAGGAAGGTATGTTATAATCATGTCCAAAGTGCCAGCCCATCCAGATAAGGAGAAACTGGATTACTCTGATCGTTATCTGTTCTTTAACATCGTATTTCCCTAACATGATTATATGGACTGCTCAGAACTCTTCAAGTATTTTGTCTATATCACTTTCAGAAAAGATATTCCAAATGTAATGAACTATATAACCTGTACATAGCTTAACTACATAGCTACCTGTTTTTATTATTTTTTAAGTTGTTGTGCAAATCCAAAAGAGGTAACTGTTGTGTTATAGAAGTTACTGAATGCATAGAGATGATATTTGGAGACTATGTAGCAATCAAATACCTTTTGTTACTACCAAAAGTGTGTGTTTTTTTCAAGTCCAATGTGCATAATATCTGTCCTTTATACTGCAGTTATAGAAGTGTTAAGCCATGTTAAATGTTTCCCTTTGGTATTTCCCCCCGGGGGAGGATGGGGGGGGGGCAGAGAGCGGAGCAGTTGTAGTCAAAGTTTTCTTGGTAAGTCTTGCTTCATTCTGGAGTAGGGGAAAGAAAGATTTCCATGTTGGATCAATACAGAGATTACAGTTAAAACCTCCARTGGGGAGGAATGTCTCCAACATAAACACAGTAGTATGTTTTCTGAATTCATGTGGGAAGTGAAAGCTTCATTTCTGAAATAAGAATTGAGCCTTAAAGATGTGTTTCTTTAAGGAGTAGTAACATTGTTACTTTACATGTGTGTATAGAAACTTGCCCTGATCTAAGTGAAATTGTTGAAATTTTTGAGAGGAAATAGGTCTGGCAGGATTTCTCTTTGGTTGGAGAAGGGAAGTGGCTAGGAACTGAAGCCTGATGTCTACAAGCTGCTAAAATGTGTTGGGTAAAGTTTTGAGTTCAAATATTTTTATCGTCTAAGCAACTGGCTAAAAATTCTCACTTGTGCCCCAACTGTTCAGCTGGCCCATAAGTGCTAATCTCTAAGCTTTAAAATGTGTTGGCTACTGGAATTAAYTCATCAGTTCATTTGAGTAATGCTTCTTTACTGACCTACAAGAACTCTTCTTTCTGTGATACCTAGGTTATAAACAATCACAAAAATCCTTGTGCTCTGCTGTGGGTAGTTTGAGACAATGCAGAGTTATGTTTGCTTGAAGGTCTTAAATTTACAAAGATATTTCATCTTGCAAAGATACAGCTACAGGTGAAGTTTTGGTATCTGTCACAGGAAGAAGATAGAAATATCTATATTAAATATATATTGTGTTTGCGCTATACTTATGCATCTGGTTAGAGATCCATTTTCAGATCATCATGTACAAATTGCTGCTACCAAAATACTATAACCTCTCACCAGCAATGATTACTGAAATAAAAACAAAAATGTTTCTCAAATTTGTCACCACAAATGTGAAAATCTCTTTTTTTTTCTTTYTTTTTTTTTTTTTGGAGGACTTTTTAATTAGAAGATATGGTAAACAGCCTGATATAATCATAATAGTCTTTGTAAGAATGTGTATATAATATTTATAAAACGAATTGTTTTATTTTTTAGGAGCTGCTTCCCAAAAATGTTAATCACAGTTGGATTGAGCGGGTGTTTGGAAAGTGTGGTAATGTAGTTTACGTCAGTATACCCCGGTATAAATCTAGTGGAGATCCAAAAGGATTTGCTTTCGTTGAATTTGAAACTAAAGAGCAAGCAGATAAAGCTATTGAGGTGAGTAATGGTACCTCTGTTAACATTCCTCGTGTTTGTCACTCTAATATGGATAGTATAATCTTGACAAGTGCAGTGGAAGAGTAGCTTAGTGAATTTTAGACACAGAAATTCCTAAAATATCATAATTTAAAAACTAAAGTATTACGTAGTTGTTAGTAAGAGTTATGTCTCTGTCTCCTACCCTCAGACCTTCAATTAATTCCACTGTTCATAAAAAAAAGGGTAATTCTGTTGGACAAGCTGGAGTTTTAATAGAAACATAGTGGGCATTTTGGGGACTAATTTGGTTGGATACTCTCAGCATCTTTTGATTACAGAAATAGAGATTTCCATCTAAAAGGAAAATAGCCTATTAAATTTAATTGGAAGAATATAGTCGTAACAAGTTCTCTGCCTTCTAGTACGTTGTTTAAAAAGTTTTAAAACGTGTGCATTTCAATATAATGGTAATAGAGGCAAAATGTTGAATAAACACAAAGACATAACTTTAATTATGTGAAATCAAATAAGTCTGGTAGGACTGAAAAAATAATTTATACCTTTRGATTCATAGGGGACTGCATCTTTCCTGAATGGCTGCAACACTATTGTTTTTAACTTGGGTGGGGATTTAAAAAAAACAATAATTTTAAGTAGGGATTTGTTGATTTTAATTTTTTTTTTATCTTAAGTTTTTGAATAATCCACCAGAAGAAGCACCACGGAAACCTGGGATTTTCCCCAAAACAGTAAAGAATAAGCCTGTTCCTGCACTGAATACAAGTAACAGCAGTGTAGTAGGTAAGTGTTAATAAATTATTAGGGTCAGGAAACCCTGTTTTGTGCTTCAGCTTCTGAAGATAAAATTTTAAACTGCTATGTTACTGCAGCATAATCTTATGTTTCTTGAAAAACCTATAAAAATAAGAATGCCTGCTACTGTTCTTTTTGTTGGTCRATGTGGGTGTAAAAAATGGAATTGTAAAAGCAAATGAATTGTAAAAGTGAAATATGGTAAATTTCTGCCTTTTTGTTCTCCTACTTGATAAGGAAGTTAAATTCTTTTTCTTCCCTTGCTAGCTACTACCATTAGTCATTGTTATGCTAGCAGAACAGATTTCAGATTGTACAATTAATCATTATTTAAGCACTTAACACTAGCAAAAGACAAATGTGACAGATTGTTTTAAAATATTTAGTATTGAAAAGAAAGATACAAACATAGAAGCAAAATTACGCCTAAATGTTAGTGCTGTTCAGATGAGGTTACGATCATCTGATGTGTTTCAGACCAAGCCTTCCAATTTTACTCTCTGATTAACGTTTCAGCATGATCCCCGTGAAGAGAGTAGTTTTGGCATTTTTCTCTTTRGAACTTTCACTGTTTGAGCAGTCTGTGGGGGAATTAACTATTCACAGTGTATTTATGGTTCCAGCTTTCATGATTTATATTAATTACTGACAAAAACCTGGAGCATATTGCAGAGAAAAGAATCTTGAATTCGGCTGAGCACTTTTCCAGTGAATAGTATCTACTATTCTAATTAAAATATCTATTGAAGTGTCGTCATAGGATCATGTTGTAACTTCAATCACTAAAGCATTTTTCCTCTTGTTTCTGATGAGATAGTACTCTGTTTCCTAGCCTTCAGACATCTTCCCTTTTTTTGAAGCATGATGTTGACTCATTTGTTATATTCCTCATTATMGCTAGTTCTTTGTTAATATATCCTTGATTCATACCAGTAACTACTAGGGCTTATTAAAAATCAAAGAAAAGCATGCTTTTCCCACTCAGGATCCTCAAGATCCTCTCTACTGCTCCATACTGCATCCTGCCTATGACAATTTTGAAGCAGGTGAACAATTTCAGGAATTAAATGTTTGGGGAGGGGGTCTTCCATTTTGTTTTTTTTTTTTTTCAGATTGATAAAAGTTAAGGCAACATCATTTAATTCAGTAGAAATACAGTTATTCATTATGTAAGTAGTGTGATAGATCCATTGGGCTTATGAAAGCATCTACTGAATGTATTCAGCTAAATGTTGAGTATCCCCTTGTATTGTTCTCAGAATACGAGTTAGCAGTCTTTATTTATTTGCTCGTTTTTGTGTTGGCTGGCCTGGAAGGAAGAAGGTATCTCTCCTCAAAGGATGGCATAATAAAATATGAAGAAGTCTAGATCCTTTCTTTTTAATTTGAGAGTAAGCATTCCAGGAAACTTGCAGTCAAGCTTCACATGTGACCTGGGGGTCTTTTTGACTTTGTGAGACAGTCTTACCTATGTTTTCTCTCATTTGCCTAAAATGCTTAGGAAGAATTTCAGGATAATGTTTCAGATCTTTTAGATGTGATAGAGACAGGCATTTTATTTAACATCCCAAATTATAATGATGTGTGATAATACTATTGTTTAGTTAGATTGGTTAATCTAATCTAGTCTTTAATCATTGGCAGAGTTTTAAGTATTATATTTCTAATGCAGAGGAGAAGAAAAAGAAGAAAAAGAAGAAATCCAAAATGAAGAAAGAGGGCAATGTACAGGCAGCTGTAGAAACAAAGGAATCAAACATAAACACTACAGCAGAACAAGTACCGAAGTCAAAAAGACATAGGACTTCATCTGAGTGTTCAGAAATGGAGGCACCTGAGGCCCACAAGCAGCCCTCTAAGAGAGAGAAAAGAAAATGGGACAGAACAGAAAGCTCTGAGGCGCCTGTGGAAAACAGGCCAGGGAAGAGAAAAAGAAGCAGCTCTGGAGACGGTGAGGCATCAAATGCAAAAGTCAAGAAAACTGTTCAGAAGGATGAAGTTCATTCTGTTAAAGAGGAAACAACGGAAGCTCAGAAAGATCCCAATGGTAAAACATGTTGCATATCTTTATAGTATTGTGTCTTTATTTGGAGGAATACAATCGAAGGACGGATCTCTCTGCTACAAATGATGAATGGTAGGCTCAGGAATGGGGGAAGAGCATGGATAAGGAGAAAAGCTTGAGTCAAAGAAATGCTGTTCTCTTTGCAAATTGCAAAGTCAATAGGATTTTTGAAATGCAAGTAGGTAACAAGCAAATGAGGAAAGGAGAGTTGCTAAGCATATGGCTGCAAAGCAGCGAGAAATTTAACAAGACTGTAATCTATGTAATATAAGTGCATTGGTGAACTGACTTCAGGAAGCTAAGAGGTTTATTGCTTGGATTAAAGATTATTGAATAAGCCTTTCAACTGCTGGTGATCAAATCAGACACTGAATGTCTCTCTTTGAAAGAGAAGCTTTGAAAGACTAACTGCTAAAAAGTTGTTCTGCTTGTGTCATAGGTGAAAAATGGATGATAATAGTGGAAGGATAACAGAGTCCATTTAGGAATATACAGAGTTCTGCAGTTAAGTTTAAACCTAGTAATGAGTCATTCCAAGGAGATAAGCTAGATGGAGAATAGGAAAGAACTTTCAACACTCAAGTGGATGAATCTCATCAGAAATAAAAATTGTTTACAAAGAAGTTAATATCAATGGAACTTCAGTGAAGTAAAGTATGGATTAAACAGCCTATGCAAATGGTGACAGTATAAGGATCTAGATAAGTAAGATTAAAATACAAAAGAAAAAGCTGGTGATCCTGGTTTCTTACATGAGATAAGACAAAAAGCAATAGGTGGGATTAAAAGCCGTATTGCAATCACGTGGAGTTGACAAGGATCCGTGATTAGAGGCTAGATTGAGGTAGCTGAGAAAGTGGATTAGAAATAAGTAGTAGGCTCTGATTCTGTGAAGGGGTTTTTCATTCAGATGAGTTGAAGAATCGATGCTTTTATCAATAAAAAATTGCTAGAGGAAAAATGGGGGAGGTGTAGTCAGGATTGCAGTTGGTCACTGTTGTAGTTTTCAAATGGTTTTAATATAAAAACAAAAGAACTAAGAGTTAAATAAGTAGAAATATGCTATTTTATGAACTGTCTACTAAAGCTGTATTTTTATCTCTTTAAGTATCTCTTAAGTTAGAACTCAAATTTTCTTTTGGACTTTTTCGTTTAGAAGTTCCTGCAGAGGATGACAAAGAGGCTGATAAGAAAGACACTTCCCTTTCAAAATCTAAACGGAAGCATAAGAAAAAACACAAAGAAAGGCACAAAATGGGTGAAGAAGTCATTCCACTCAGAGTACTCTCAAAGTATGTTATAAAACTAACTAGCTTAGCTTGGTAACTAGTTTACACAGTATTTTTAGTAGTACAGTAGTATTTTCTACARTTCTTTGCAGTTTATTCACTATCTGATGTATGGGGAGGTGTTTTGTTTACTGATTGTTTAGTTGCTACAAAGCCCTTTAAGACTATAGAATATTTAACTCATCATCTCTGTTCTAATATTTGCATTTTGAAGTTTCTGGTTAGCAGATACTTATGTGGAACTAATCAAAATTTTCTTCAGTAATAGTACTGCCTTTAAGTGCTGATTTGGAGGAATTCTTTTGCCTGTGTGATGGGTGGCTGTTACAACATGTACATGTGTCAGCAGAAAAACATCTTAAAGGACTGCCAAAGTTAAAGAACACATATAAGGGTTTCTTAATTTCTGTAATGAAAGCCTCAGAAAATTTATTGGAACCATTTTCCTGCTTTCACTAATACTTCCTCACCTCCATGCTGCTGCCATGTTTATTCTGTACCCTTCTTCACTACAGTTTTTGAAACAGCCCCTTGGCTTTTTGCAACTACTGCGGCTGGCTGAGACAAAGTCTAACAAGCCCAGCTGTTTCCATGTAACTTTTCATAGTGGCTTTATTCTGTACCACTTCCAGTCCTGGATTAGGCACAGGCTGGACTCCTTGCAGTTCATTACTAGGCGGTTGATGATCAAGAGATTGTCATACAAACATTGGTATGTATTATTAGGGAATTGCCATCCCAACTGTACCTAAGAATTTCAAATTTGTTTTCAAATTTATTTTTTAGTGTTTAACAGAGTAATAATTTCAATATGTATTGATAGTCAAAGTCATCTTTATATAGGCAATTTCATAGGTGTACTTTATTATTAAATTGGCTTCATGAAAAACTTAAAGCAATGCTGAGACTAATTTTTCCTGGAGTATGTATTTCTAAATTTTAGTGTATAGTTAGTTACAGGAAGCATTTTCAATAGTCACAAGTTTTGCATACTTTATTGAATTTGACTGCTTAACAAGCTTACATTATGAACAATGATTTCCCATTGTTTCCAACCATTGGAATTTTATTTCAGTAATTCAGAATACCTTTTCAATGTCTCATAATTTTTAATATTTGTCTTTGTTATGTCTTACAGTCCATCACCATTGCTAAAGTGCAATTCCAATTTTTATACAACAGAGTTGCATATTAGCAACAGTATTAGCCTGTAGTTAAAGAAGTACAAATAACAGTCCTAAGGAACTTTGCAAAAGATCGTTAGATTGAGGCATGTTTTTAAAGCTTATAAATATTTGTCAGACCTTCTGGATTTGTTTTACATACTTTGAATGTGTTTTTCTTATGTTTTAGATTATTGCACCCTGTATGACTGTACCCTGTAATGAATGCAATATTCAGTTCTACCTGTATAATGCAGTTACTCCACGAATCACCCTGTAATTGTTCCTCSTGGGGGAGGAAAAAGTAGACATTTAAGCTGTGCCATTCCAGAAATTCTCAGTGAACTTCTGTAACTGTTGATCTTTTAGGATTCACCACAACTAAAACATGGAAGCACTTACTTTTTCAAGCATCCAGCAAGTACCTCCATGTTAAAGTAGAGGGGGTCCTTTGCTGTAATGAGACCATCTTTCTGTAATGAGACCATCTTGTACTGTGATGAGATTTTATTTTATCTTGTGCTTCATATTTAACAGGGATACTATGTACAATTACTTATATAGGGTAGAAAAGAAAGTCTTACTATCCCCTTGCACACAGAAATTCATATGACTTTACCCAGGAAGAGTTTCACTGTTGTACAGTAAGGGGATTTTTATTGGTAGTGTTCCTAATTCTGTCAKTCCTTTTTGTTCTCTTTAGTTCCTACATCCAGTTAAGTTTCCTAGGAAGAGAAAAGTGTTTTCAATGTTGAGAATATAGGATTCACCATCACTAAAACATGGAAGCACTTACTTTTCAGGAACAAAACAAGTACATCCACATTTAAGTTGTGGGGATCCTTGTAAGCAGAGACTACACACTTTTCCCCACCTGCTCTGAAATTGTAACTATAAAAAATACTGGGTTTTAAAGGAAGATACAGAGTTTTTTGATAATACAGTAATAAAACATGCAAACACTGAGGCTTTGAGCTGTAGTTAATTTCTAGAAACACAATCGAGACTAGGATCCACCACCACTGAAACATGGAAGCACTTACTTTTTTAGGCAGCAGGTACCTCCATGTTAAAGCAAAGGGGGTCCTTTAAAATTGTTCCGCGTTAACAGTTGAAAATACTGCTTAGAATTGCTTAAAATATTTTGAACATTCAACACTTTATGCTTGTAATTCTGTTTAGCCAAAGCATGCTTTTATTTGCTTACTGAAAATTTCCTAAAGGAGGCCTCTTAGTTCTAGTCAACAAATCTTCTGGCAGTAGTGTAGAGGAAAAGTTGTTTTTCAGCGTGGATGGTATTTCAGGATTGAGAACAGGATTCACCTCTACTAAAACATGGAAGCACTTACTTTTTTTAAGTCACAGAAAGCACCTCCATGTTAAAGTAAAAGGGGTCCACAGAAACCAGTAGTTAGTAACGACTTGTGTCCTCTTCCACCAGGATACTGAGACTACTGCATCAAATACAGGAGGAAAAAAAAAAGTTCAAATTTTAGTTAACCTTAGCATATAACACAGGGGAAAAAAAAAAAAGGTTGAAAAGAGCATTGTAAATACTTGCCTGGCTCATTCCTCATGGTCTTCTCTTCCTTCTCTTCCTTTCAGTCAAGTTAACAAGGAGTACCTCCTTGAGCTTGTATTTATACCATACCTTCCTATGGAATGGTGTTGCCTCTTTATCTCAAAGAATCATTACGTGGGTCTTTTGTTATTTTAATGTCTTTGCTCTGTTGAGAATGTATGATCCTGGGTGAGTCTGGATGCTTTTTTGAAGTATAAGTTGTCAATGTTAACAGCTAAAACCATTACCACAAGATATCCTCCTCTTTAAAAATCCTCTATCAGCTTGTTTGATAGCGCAGATTAGGGTAACAATGAGTCGTTCTCACAGTGGCACTGTAGGCATTGTGTTTCTGTGGAGCAAAGCTCTAGCTGTTTGCAGAAACATCTCCATGTTAAATGTATGTAAATATATAAATTGCTTCCATGTGGTGTTATTTTTTAACCTAAGTGCATTTGAATAGTAAGGAATGTTCTTATCTCAGTAGGTTTTTGGTGAGTTTAACCAGTTGTTGATTTTCAATCAATGATTTTTCCAGAAAAGAAATGACTGATTCTTAATATAGTAACACACAGGAGAGGCTTCACTGAACTAAGTCAGCAAATTCAGAGTTCACTGTGAATCAACTCTGAATGTTGTGCGCRTGCTTTGTGTAGTTCCAGTGGAAAACACTGAATCCTTCTAGTTTACCAAACCATTCTAAGTGTTTTTTGAAGATGTGTAACAAATTTGGGAGTTACTCTATTTGAATGATAGGTTGATCTTGTTAGAACTTACTTGGAATATTAAAAGATAAAGTAAAATAATACCAAAGGGAGATAGACTTAAGGTTCAAGATAAGCTGAAAGCAAGGAGATTCCTAATAGTAAGAAGGGTCTCCAAAGTACTCCCCAAGTTCAGCTTAAGCTATTTGTAAGGTGTTTTGTCTTAGGTTTCTGAGTTTCTGAACTTTGTTTTTGTTTGCTGCTGACATTCTCTTCCTTTGTTGTTATCTGTAGGAGTGAGTGGATGGATTTGAAGCAAGAATATTTGGCCCTTCAGAAAGCCAGTATGGCCTCCTTAAAGAAAACAATGTCTCAAATCAAACCTGAGCCTACGGGAGAAATGGAAACAGACACTTGTGCACAGAAAAAGCCTCAGACTAAAAATGGCAAATGTAATGCTGGTTGTGGTGTTTCCTGTTTTGTTTTTATGGTGATTCTAGTACACAAACATAGTTACGGTGCTTTAAGACCTTGGTTGTCCAGAAGAATTGGAGTACAGTTTTAGGTTCTGTAACACTGGTGCTTTCTCTGAATGCCAAATATTATGAAAAACAAGCACCCCTCATTCAGGTCTGGGATTAAAGAATTTGGAGTAAAGAATAAACCAGTGATTTAAGAATACTCCAGTAGCACTTTTTAAACCTAAAGATCATTTTAGGTAATTTTGATCATAAACACCCTCGGAAATAAATCAAGAATCTGCTTCTTGATGATGTAACCTGGGCCTGATTTACTTTGACTTAACTGTTCTTCCACAGAAGTTTACAAAGCTGTTGCTGTAAGGAGTTTATAAAATGGCTTGTAATCAATTTTTTTAGGTTTCTGGTTAGAAGTAGCTTTATGATTGTGTTGTCTTGGTTAAATTGATGCGTTTTTTAAGCAATAGGACTGCTTGCTCTTTACTTTGGATCCTCTGTACTTTTCTCTGTAACTTCAATACGCCCAGCTCAATGCCTGTCTGCTTATTTTATAACTATAATTCAGGGTTCAACTATTACTGTAGTCAATTGAATGTAAAATATTTTTGTTGGGAGGCCCTCTAAGTTGTAAAAGAACTTCTGTAAGACTCTCTTCGTGGGAAGTATTTTGGTTTTTTTGGTTTGTTTTCTTAGTCATGGTGACTTGACTGTAGTAAGTATTTGTTTCTGCTGCCAGTAGATGTGTGTGAACAGATTGGATCCAAGATTAAAGAAAAAAAAAGAAAAAGCATCTACGTTACCAATATTTGATGCTCTTTGTTTTGTTCTGTGTGTACATCGCACTGCTTGTGTGTTTTTGTAGTATCTTTTGCTTTGCCAAACCGTTACAGGTACAATTTCATTATGTTTTTTTCCCTGCTCTTCAAATTAACCAGCCACCAGTGAAGACTGTGCCCCTCCTGCCAAGGCTAACACAATGGGGCCCCAGTTTGTGAGTGGAGTAATTGTGAAGATCATTAGCACTGAGCCCCTGCCGGGCAGGAAGCAGATCAAGGTAATGTCTTTGTAACCTCAGGGTAGCTGTTAGCCTTTCCACTTACAGTGCCCCCAAAACGTTTGAATATGGAATACCATGTAAACAATTACCAAATTTTTGTCTGGCCAGTAGCTGTGTACAGATGCTTCCATAGTACCTGTTAATAGAAGATTTTACAAAGGCAGAATCAGGTAATGTTTCAAAGGAAAAAGTAGCTGTTAGAAAGTACTTCAAGCAATGTCAAGTTTACAATGAAAATAATGACAAAAATAATGCCCTAAAGGGTGAGCAGTTCTCACCTTCAGCTCCAGCCCTTGTTGCTCTGTCCTTGCATTTTCAGTGTGAAAAACGTGGCTAATTTTATATTGTTAAAAGTAAATCACTGTTGATAGCGTTCTTACATTTTGAAGAGTTTAAGTCAAAGTGGGTGCAGCATTCCTTATTCATTAATGTGCCATAGTTCTTTACTATCAAGGAATTTTTAATAGTAAACTGGGATTTCAACCATTAACAGGAATGTGGGGGCAAGAAAATGCTCTTTGCATGGGAAAGTAACCATCTTTTTCAGCAAGAAATTCGCCATCACAAAAACTTCATTGAGAATGATGACATTAGAACTTGTGCAGTGATTCATTCATTGATATTCTTTTTCCTATGGCAAATGTTCCATTTTCTCAATAAAAACTAAGGACAAAAGTGTTTAGGAGAATCTGAATTTTCTTTCATGTCATATATGAAAGTTCTATACATTAAATAGAATATTTTCCTGTAAAGACAGTAACTTTTTTAAACTGTGTCCTTTCAAAATGGAAATATTGAAACAGTTTTCCAAAGGAAATAACAGAATTTTTTTTCTGGTCCATGAATGTGACAAGGGTCAATTTTTCCTGAAATTGTTTTTGGAAGCATAACGATTGGAAATAATTTGAACAGCTTTAACTCAGATTGCAATAAATACTTAGTAGACTGTTTAAGACATTGAGAGAATAATTTAAACTCAAGTTCTCAGATGACTTATCAAACTACTTATGTTTACAACTCTGAGTAGTCCATTTGAAGTCACTGTGGCTGCTCTCAAGTGTGTGAAGTTTACCATGTGCGTAAATCTAAGCAAGATGAGAGGCACATATCTCTCACTGAAAACAAACTGTTGATATGGTTTCAACTTAATCAGCCTTATCTATTTAGGTATTTGCAGGCAGTTGTCTGAGCACTAGAGACACTGGGAGAATGTGTGGCCCTCATATTAGTTGTCACTGTAATATCTGAGGGCCAACTCAGTGTGGCTACACTATACATTTTATTGTGTTAGGTTTGTGTTACAAAACAATATATTGTATTCAGGGGGAAAGTTTACTCTTCCCACAATAGCTGAAAACAAACTTAGTCTGATGTTTTCACAGACATAAATTGTTATTCTTTAGGTTTAGTTGTAGGGAAGCGTTTCAGGGAAAGTTAATACTTTGTGAAAGTAAAGGGAGGCAGCATAAGACTAGTGTGGCCTTTGCTATTACATCTTTGGTTGCAGGGATAAGCAGGACAGGCAAAATATTTCACAGAAATGTTAACCAAAAAAAAAGGCAAGCTTTCAAGAGCAAATATAATTGCAGAATACAACTGTAGCTGGAGGAAGTGACAAACTTTAGGATGCACTGGCTCTTTTTCAGGTCTGAAAGCTGCAAACTGTGCTCAATGCCTATTGGATTTATTTTATTTATTTATTTATTTATTTTCCAACCACACTAGATGGTCCCATGAAAGGTATGACTCTTCCCCTAAACATTGCTTTGCCTGTGTTCCTGGACTGTCATAGCTACAGCAACGCTACCACAAAGCAATGCATGTAGTGGCTCCTTAATAAAATTACAGAAGTGATCTCTCTTTCTGGTTATGTGCGGCAAACCCAAATTACTTAGCACACACTGGAATGATATTTGCAAAATAGTTTTAATATTTTGACGTTTAAAATTTGTACTTCAATATTTCCATATTCTGCTATTAAATATGGTGTTTCTCAGAGATAATCATATTTGTCAATACCAAGAAATGGTTTGGGTCCTTTCTGTGCAAGTCATACATGGGATACTAGAATTGAGAGTTGAAAGTAGGTTTTTGTGTTTTGGGTTGTTTTTTTTTTTTTGAGGGGGGGAGGCTCTCAAATGATCTTGGCAGTCTTGGCACTTACTCCTCCTCCCCACCCTGTGTTTTTAAGGTTGTGCTTGGGTAGTGGAGGGTTAAAAGCAGTGTGTAATTCTTGAATAGAAGCATCTTGAGCTGCCTGCTGTGAACAAAATTGACTAGGAATGTGTGATCTTAGTTAATTTCCCTAACAGCAGGAATTACAAGTGAAGTGCTTCATCTGAAAGAGCATGTGTGACGACTCTTCAGCTGTTGGTGAAAATTTTTAGGCAGAGGTCATTTCATAAAGAAATGAAGGGCTGGTTTACTGTACTGATTTCTCAATTCATCTGTTGTGGTTGAGCTTCTGTTTATATTTCGTGCTCCTATGTTTATATATGTTCTTCTAAGAATTAAATGAAATATATTTTTATTGGACTGACATATCAGTGTTCTATATAAAAAAAAARGGGGGGGGAGGGGAGTCTGTGCAGATACAACATTGAATTCAAGGGAAAATTACTTATGGCCTGTTAGTAAAATTATTCTTCTGCAAAGAATATCTGCAAGAATTAGCTGCTCTAAATTCCTCTTGGAGGACAAGATGAGAGATTAATGAGATGTACTGAAGGTTAGGGCTCATAACTCAGAATTCAGTAATATTTTTATGAAAAACAATACATGAATGCAAAACTACTTGACAAGAGATTTGTTCATTAAATGAAAAAGTTCACTGTTGCTTCCTTCCACTTAATGACCTTTTTGAAAATACCAGTGATCCTCTGCAAACTTGTATTCATTTTTTTCAAGTCTGGTTTATGGGCTGTGTTCTTTCACATGCTTTGGTAGGATGCTTTGACAATGATGGCTGCTGTTGCTTATGTTGACATGCTGGAGGGAGATACAGAATGTCATGTCCGTTTTAATACTCCTGAAGATGCGCAGACTGTTATGAAATCATACAAAGAAATACAGATTAAAAACAACTGGAAATTTGAAGTCCTCACTGGTAAGTTGTTGCTGKTTTTTTTTTTTAATGATAGGTCAAGAGAAGACTTCTAAGTACTATGAGAAGGATGGTTATTGCATGTTAGCTTTATGGAACGTATTCAGATATTTTTGTAGTTTATGTATATGACTGCTTTTATAACTTTATTCCTATCAGTTTTCTCTATTTTCAACTGTAATGAAATTGTTAAAACGCTAAATATTTTTAAACCACTGTTCAAACCAAAATAATGACTTTATTTGCCTTTGTGAACTTAATTCTGTTCTTTTAAGATTGTTTTTCATTTATTGTAATAGTTACATTACTTTTACTGCCAACGGATTGCAGTACTTAATTCACATTTCAACTTTCAGTATAATGTTCTGATGATTCTAAAGAATTGGAAATGAAGTTTTTTCTTGTGAATACTAATTTGTGATATGTGACATAACAGGACAAGAATCTCACAGCATGGATATGCCTATAGTGGTATTAGCGCTTATGTTCCAGTTTATCTTCTTTCAGGGTGCTGAATAGCTTATTCCTGTGTAATGTCGTCCCCCCCCCCTTTTTTTTTTTCCCCCATCTACACTGATATACCTGGAGCTTTAGCCTCATGTGTGGGGCTTTGGTTTTTCTTCCTGGAATTGCTCTGCTGTTCTAAATTCATATCTTGCCTTAGATTGGAATAGTTTTCCATGTATAAAGAAGCCCTTTATGGAGGGGAGGGGTAGAAGAAGAGGAGTCTCTCAACAAACTTAGTTACTGTATCTGTAAAATTTTTAAATGTAGACTGGACACACAAAAAAACTAAAAGAGCAGAAAACAGATTATAAAACAGTGCAAATGATTCTCTCATATATGCATTTAAATATTTTACCACAAACCCGCAGTAGATCCTCACACAGGGCCCAGATAGAATATTTTGTTCCATGCATATGTTGATGTCAACCCACATAAATCACAATTAAGGACTGCAGAAAGAAGAGCTGTAATGGAAGCATTCACCTTCATGATAAAACCAAGCAAAGTTAATTAAAGTTTGGGACTCACTGATTGTAGCTAATTTTGAGATAAAAAAATTGTCTCCAGAGTGTTCTGTGTTCCAGAGATCCAGAAACAACTTGAAGAAATATGGCTCTTTACAGCTGTACACTCTGTGTATTTGTCTGTATTTTTGCATCCTTATGTAAAAGAGTATAGTAGTAGATTGGGAGTAGATAAGTACTAGATTGTAGTATTCTTCCATTCATGGTTGTAAGATTCCCCCCCTCCCCCCAATCACCTCATTGAAATGAGAATAGAAAGGCTTCTGAGGAATGTAGAAGTCACAATAAGGATTTCAGCTTGTCTTGGTAGGATAAGGTGAACACAGAGAGTAACAATAGGGAAAGTCTTTAATGCTCCCCACTGAAGAGAGAGAAGCTTTCCCAGCAATATTTTACTTTATAGAACTTGACTTTGACTAAACTTCTTTGGCTTTTCATCTGACAAAATAGTAGCCATACTCAGTAATGTTTAGACATTAGTGTGATTGAACTTATAAATCATGTAGTTAAAATGTATTTAAAATTGTTCTCAAAATTATTAATTCTATAACTCTTCCAGGCACAAAGATCACTTGGAAACTTGCTCACAACTAAAGACTTCCCATGAGATCATACCCCATTACATTACAAAATTCACTATTGTGATAGTTATGGTACAAGCCAGAGAAAACAATGAGAAACTACTTATTGCAAAACAGCCATTGAAGAAAACTGCAAAATTAATTCTACACATATCCCCCTCACGATCAATTATTGCTATGCTGCCCACAAAGTCCCCAGAGTTTACTTCTAACAGTGGTTTTGATGAAACAAAAACACAATATTTTTTTAGAGTCTGCTCAATTGTTTAAAATTAGTTAAAGGTTGAGTATATTAGTGAAGCAAATGGCCTCTGAGTGCTGTGATGAAATTTGTCTTAACTAAAACTGAGCTCCTTCTACTGCTTCTGTATATACAGTGCTGTTTCGTACTTCCTCATATCTTTTTGTTAAACTTGTAAAACTAGTTGCTTAGGGATACTTAGTCCTGCTGACAATATGGTCCTAAGGTTGTTAGTGACATGATTCAGGTCCTACCCATGACTTGACTCAGGTCCTGCCCAGTTTGCATAGAATGAAAATCTTACTGTCAGCTTTAAGTTTCTTCAGACAGAGGATTTCATTTTTGTTCACCCCTGTGTGTGTTGGCCAGATGTTGCAGTGCTGTATGACTATAAAATTTAAGACTAATAGGAAAGACTTGACTGTAATGTACATTTGTGCTCAGTGATCTGATTTGAAACTAACTTTATTGAGATGAGCAGAGAAGATTGTTGGAAGAATGGAGTTGTTTTGCTGTCCTAATAAAAAGAAGTTCATGTATTTTGACAAAGAAATCCTTTTCTTACTAGAACTGAAATTTCAGGCTTCCCTAACAAATATTTTTGTGTATGTTCCTGAGTTAAAATAGATTCCTAATCATCAGAGATGAAATACTGCATCTGCTTATATTGGATTGTTTTATTCATGTACTGTCCTGTTAACTTGTGTATCAAGGTGATCATGAACAACGGTACTGGCAGAAGATTCTGGTGGACAGACAAGCTAAACTTAATCAGCCTCGAGAAAAGAAGCGGGGTACTGAGAAGGTAAGTTGCAAGTCAGTTTTTTTTCCTGTACATCCATGATTGAAAATATGACTGTGTTTCTGTGTACATCTGCATTTTCTGAAACGTTGACATTTGGCTCCATGTTTAATCCAGATAGATTACATTCTAGTGACTTTGCAGAAGGCATGATGAATCCTGGTGTCTTTTAGGTTCTTAATTAAGTTAGTCTGACACTTTACCTGGTGGAGAGGGGCTGAAGAGTATTTCACAAACATTTTGTTGTTAGGTTTACTTTACACACATCAGATTCTGAGGTTTCTGAGTTGGCTTTAACCTAAATCTTTGTAATGTCACTTGCAAAATCTGGAAATCACCTGGCCTTAATAAATTTATAATGACTTTGGAGACTTGTAACACTGTTAAGATTCCTAGATGCTCCAATAATGTACACAAATAACAACAAAAAGTTTCCTAGTTTTTCTGTACATAATTGAAATACTACATTTATCTAAAGAAACAGTTATGCAGGTCTAAACCTTGTCTTATACAAGGCATACTTTTGTATGTATTATCCTGTTTATCTAAATTTTCTTTCGAAGATCCCATAGACAAATGAATCTAGTCCTTCTAAACAAATGTGTACCTAAAGAATTTCCCAAAATGACTGATTTACTTTTCTATAAGCATAAAAATTTGTATTGGCTTTTAGCCATTATTCTTTAGTAAAAGCAGGAGACTCTAAAGCTCTATGAATGTGAAATCCATATAGCCTCTTACTGATTGTTACCATTTTTGTAATTTTAAAAAATTCTCTTTAGTTATTTCAAACAAAAGGTATTTTGCCAGTGGCACCTTTGTCTTCATTTAGGACTGTAGATGCCCTGCTCTCAAGTTTCTAGGTCTTCATCTTTTGAAGACAGATTGGTATTTGTTGACCAAATTGGTGTAAAGTGGTCAGTAATGTACCTCATCTAGGTTTGCAAATATAAACTGTCTCAGTTCTGCCTAACAAAAGCAGCAGCAAGGATGCAGACTCCTACTCCTCCCCCTTACCCATCACCTTGCAACACTGGGAGGTGTTAACTTCAAAGCTTTGTGAATACTATTTAAATGCTAACACTGTTAAGCAAAACATCAGGAGAAGAATGCTTAGTTGTAGTCAAGAATTCTTAACCCTTTTGCTACTTTTGGACAGTCTGGATTCCAAATCAAAAGAATTATTTAGAATTTAGCTATTAAGAAAAAGCTATTAAGAAGAGCACAGTATTTCTTTACTCTGCTCATTAATATTAATGTTAATCCTTTATGTTGAAAATATTTCCAAACTACTGACAAGTTGACTTCTTTGAAGGTCACAATAAAAGCAAGGAAAAGTTGTAATATAATTCATAATTAAATGTGCACAATTGAAATGCTGTTAGTATATCTTTCACTATAAATATCTTTGGTTAAGGGTTTTTAAATCAATTCATTATGTGAGGTACAAGACCTCTCTTTGAAGAAAAGCACTTATCTATTAACTTTTTTCTGGTATATTAAAGACAGAATCTTATAAAGATACTTCATTTCAATGAGTGTGGAAATCTAGGTTTTAAGTTACGTTCATATAAACCATGTTGCTGCAGTGATGTCCATGTAAATATAGTAATAACGAGTAATAACGAGTTTTCATATATATATATATAGTCTTTCCCCCAGGCCTGGTTGTTCCTCACCACCTCTGTGCTCTCTACATCTTTCCAAATCCATGTCCTCTATATCCCTTTGTGCAACTGCATGATCAAACAAGTTGAGAAAGTGATATAGATTAAAAGTCTTTTTGCCAGGATGGCTTCCTTTAGGGCAGTGCTAGTTTATGCAGGCCTAAAGCATTAATCAAACTGCAGCCTTAAGCTCTTTTAAAACCTGTAGATTGCTTAAAGTTGTCTATTCACAAAGCAGGCTTGAGGGCTTGAAAGTTTTCAGCTCAGGTGCTTGTCTTCTAGAGGATGTGCTGCTGTAGGTTGTTTGCACCCTGTACACCCCTTTACACGGAGAGAAAGGCAGAGTTCTGAGAGAGTGGGAGTGATGATAGTGAACGGCATTTGGGGAGGAAGTGAGAATCGGGTGTTTGAAGGGAGGAATAACTGGCAGAAAAAATGGGAAAGAGGGACAGTGGGAATGCCCGGGAGCAGCTCACATTGTTCTTTCCTGATTATATTAGGGGGAAAGGAGGAAGAGAGGTACCACTCCAGAGCACATGTAAGACCCTTTCCCTGTCATTCCCCTGGAGTTGTTATCCAGGGAGGGGTTATGTAGCTGCTTGGTGACARTAAGTGGTGTGCTAAGAAATAGGTGCTGATGCTGGATTGATGAGCTGAAAATGGGAATGCTTGAGGCATATTGCATATTCTCTAGCAGAGGTGCTGAAGTAGAAACACCCACTTAGATGAATTGGGTAGTTCACATTATAGGGCTTTTGTTTCAGCATTTGTGCTTCTCTATGTGATACATTAAATGAATGAGCCACTATACTCCTCTTTTCCTTTTAAAACTTGACTCTCTTAATCCATTCTTCAGACACCAGAGAGTGAAAGTAACTTTTGGTTACGTTTTTAGATCAGTTTTACTTACTGGAGAATGGTTGAGGGGAAAAAGCTATTTACCAGAACTTGAGTTCTAGTGCTGTTGAGGATTACATGAAGGATTGCCATCTACTTGAGTCCTAGCCATCACAGGAAAAAAAAATGTGCCAGTGTAACTGTAGTGCTGTAGTAATTTTGCAGCAAACAATGGAATCACGTAACATTAGTGCAGAGTGTAATTCCTGATGACGGTAATCAGTGCAGCAGCGCACCATGCACTTTCATGCTGTGTACAAGATGCAGTGTCTATAGAACATAATTACAAGCACAGTCATACGGATAAGTGGTAAATAATTAGATTTATGTGATTTTTTTTTTTTCAAATTTTACAAAATCTTTGAACTGCCTACTGAGCAAAGCCCCCTTTCTCTCAGCACTAGCTAATATGTTTTAGCAGTCTACA
The DNA here is from genome assembly GCF_003343035.1 of Apteryx rowi. Classification (NCBI taxonomy): domain Eukaryota; kingdom Metazoa; phylum Chordata; class Aves; order Apterygiformes; family Apterygidae; genus Apteryx; species Apteryx rowi. The sequence continues at coordinate 375,479 of NW_020450692.1, forward strand.
TCAGATAAGTTAATGTGCATTTATGATGGTGCGTTATAGATGTGTCTAGGTTCACAAGAGTCTCATCTTTCTCACTGTTTATCCATGCTAGAAAGTCTTTTAGCTGCTTGTTCTTTACATTTTGTTTCAATTTATTTTTCATCTCTTTGCCATGTAGTAGTTAATCATGATCTGTTATTGTTAAGGAATTTTAATGGGGCATCAGAGTAACAAAGCTTCCACCTTTGCTTCTTGATATTTATAGGATTTGCCTGCACTAGTAAGGTTAAATCAGTGGATGCTCTAGTATGGATGCTTTAAAAACAAGCATGTTTTTAAAGTCAGGTTCAGTGTTTTTTATTTTCAGCCTGAAGACACAGAGACCAGAAGCTGAAAACTAGCAGGTTAGTCATATTTGAGAAGAGCTTTTCTCATCCCTTTGAACTGGGAGCAGCTGACATTTGCCAAGAAATGGCATGTATTTTCTTTAGCAGCACTGGTGATTCAYGTGTGTCCTCTGAATTGAATAAATGAAACAAATTAAAGACAGGCTGGTGGGATGCACTATCCAAGTTACGATGGTGTTTTGAAAACAAAGGTTTTTCTTTCCAGTCCCATTGTATTTTCAGTCTTTGCAAGGAAGCAAGACAGCTATTTGACCTGCAGATGAGGGGGATGTGAGGGAGTTGCTACAGAGATCATTTCTTTAAGGTAAAAATATATTAGAAGATCCCAGATGGTCCGGTATCTCTAGAGCAGTAAAGTCTGGATTTAGTTATTTAGATTTGGATTCCCGGCCTACAGTAGGAAGCTGTGGTGGTGGGGAAGAGTCTCCCATCCTAGGGAAAAAGTATGTTAGGACAGTCCTCTGAACTGATGTGGATCACCACTTGTCAGGGTAGCGCTGTATGAAAGATGTCTTAGCCGGTCATCTTCTACAAAGCAAGTGAGAAAAGCTGTTTTAGCAGAAAGGAGAAGGAGGAATATACTGCCACAAGTGAAAGGCTTTCCAGTTGAAGAAGCACATTGCAAGCACCTGTAATATTACCACACTGAGGAACTGAGACAAGCRGTTTCAGTAACACCACAGTTCGGCACCTACGGCTTCAAATTTTTCTAAAAATATGTGGTCTCAGGCCCCTAGTAATTTAGGCAATATCCCTAAAATGCCACTGAAAACAAGTAAGTCTTTTATATGACAGAGATGYGAGTTATAAATTCCTAGCACCCATATTCCTCTGACTCGTACTGTTATTTCTTGAGATCAGTTCTCAGCAGGATTGTGATACTTGCTGCTTTGTTTTCCCAGCTTGAAGGATGGCCCCTGTCTGGATTTCAGTGTTTATTTTCTCCTCTGATTTTAGAAAATGACACAACCTTCCTGAAGAGCTTTTTTTTTTTTGTGGGCTGACCTTGTTTTTATTACGTTGGTAAGAGCCTGAATCCAATAAAAGGATGGGTTTTTTTGAAATTGGTRTATGAGACTGTGCTTGGGGATTTTTGAACTTCTAATTTTGTTCTGTTCAACCATTTTGGGAGGCAAAAGGGATGGAATAAAAGAAGTTGCACTGTACAGAAATTGGAGAGATGTGGTACTATTTTTAATGTTTCTGAGGTACTACTGAAATAAATTTAAAAAAATTTTTTTAGTTAGATATACAGATTTGTTCAGCTGTTCAAAGATTAGCTTTCTCTTATGAGTTTTGGTAAATCAGTGACATAAAGTCATGGTTGTGAGATGAATAATAATAATAATAAACAACTTCTAATATTTTCTTTAATATTTTTTTTCTGTTCACAGCTGATTGCCAAAGCAGAAAGAATGAGACTTGCAAAGACTCAACAGGCAAGTAAACATATTCGCTTCTCTGAAGATAACTAACCAAGACTGTCTGCAATCTTGAAAGTGATTTGGGGAAAAAAAAACAACACTGGCTACAGCAACTAAACTGTTTTCAAGATATCAAAAACTGGTCCATTTGCTTCATAATTCTGCAGACTGCAAGTATGAGTCCCATTTTTTAATAGGCTGAATGTTTACTGCTTCTGAGCTTTTAGGTAAAGCTTTCTGAGGAAAAAAAATGTATTAAAAGAGATTTTGCTTTAGTTTCATTTCTGAATTTTTGTATGTTGACATTTTATACACTAGGTTATAAAATAAAATGCTTGAGAAATTTTCAGTTGTGCATCTCTAATTCTTCAGTCTAACAGTTCTATGACACTATAATGGTTAATGCTAAATAAACCTTTCTAGGCCACTGTTTAGTCCATCAGACTGTAGAAAAATACAGTAGAATGAGTGTATAATCTTCTGTGTTTTTAAAGTGGCTAGGATTATCTGAAAATCTCTGCGTCATTGAGAAGTCTGGAAGAAAACTTACTTACATAAAGTGCACACAAAACTGAATTTAGTTACTTTTTTGTAAGTGTTTTTGTGACAAGTCTTATAATTGTATTTTTGAGGAGGGCAAGTAAGAAAACTTTTGGTACATCTGATAATTCTAGCTCTAGAGATTTCTCATTTATAGATAAGTTTTAAAGTTATGCAGTTCACAAGTTAAGATAGTAATCTAATGTACTTTAAATTACTTAATTGTAGACTGATAATATAAAAATATATAAAATTATGAGCTGAACTGAAGGTTTTGGAATGATATAAAAGGATAAACTTCCAAATGGCTAAGTCTTTGCCTTTGCAGTTCTCTTTCCATTAATGTAAAGAGAAATTCACATGTTTATTTGTGAATTTTTTTTTTAGTGAGTTGGATTGCAGAGCAAATAGAACGCTAACACATTGGTTTATAGAAGTGTGAAGTTTCCTTATAAATAGAAGGGTGAGCCAGTTATCCTGAAGCTAGAAGTACATTCCTAAAATACGACGACAGTCTCTTGAAAGAAACTGTGTCAGTGACATGAGTTTTTGTGCCTATAGATTCTGCTGGTAAGATAGGTTAACATTATTTTAAATTCTATGCTGTGAAACTACTGGAGCAGTGTAGATATTTTTTAACAATACAAATTAACAAAACAAAGTTTGGTATATTTCTGCTATCTAAGAAAAAAAATCTGCATTTCTGCTGAATTCTGGAAAGCATTGTGGCTGCAATATCTAGGCTAGTTTTGCAGAGAGAATAAGAGGCAAATGAGAGAAAAATACGAAAAATATTTTTAAAGAGATTATGCCAAAGCACAGTAACTATAACCAAACTACCCAAGACAAGAATAATGCAGTGTAAAGAAACAGAACAGTGAGAGCAGAGTAATATTTATGGAGCACTGTTTATGTGCTAGTTCTTATGATGTCTCCTAATGCAGAAGAAATAGGAACTATTTATATGTACAGGTCTGTAGGTTCAGGCACCACTGGCATAAATCTCCRTCCTTTACTCCCACAAGATGCAGATTAGCATCTGAGCCACCAGCCAACCAGCAGTATATCCCTCTCCTCAGGCAGTATGTAAGTGAATGGAGAGAATTGCCACAGATCAATGGAGAAGGTATAACAGTGATCAAACTAGAGATAGCAGAAGTACAGGGGGGTGTGTGTGTGTGTGTAAGATAAGAGACAAACTTTCAGGGGAAAAAGGGGAAAAAAGGGAGCTTGCTAATTGTTCCTGGCAATTGCATAAGGACAATTCCTCCCAGGGAGTTCTGGGGAAAAGCAGAGGAGAAGGCTAGGAACCAACGTATGTGACAGGATCTCATGTGTGGCCTTCACCAGTTGTCAGGCATTTTGCCCAGTTGCAGTTTTTTGAATCTTCCAGTGCTCTCTTATACTAGGTGGGTAAAATATTTGATGACATAATAGACAGAGCTGAAATATCTAGCTATGAAAAGAACCAAAGTGATCAATAAAATGTTTTGTACCCATCCTGCCTGAAAGATAGGGKTTTTTTTCATGCCTGTGATTGGAGGAGGAAAAAAGTTACAGTACTACTCTGGATGAAATGTATGCATTTGTTGTAAGTGAAATATCTTTTGGACTTTTCTGCTGAAATTTATTTAAGCCTAAAATTCATCTGTGTTATAAATGATTCAGATCAKAAATGATTCTGAATGTTTATGTTTTGTGGGGAGTGAAGCAGAATAGCTTAAACATTAAGTTTTGCAGTTCTGTTAATAATTCCTGACTTGAACACATAGCAAGATAAATCATCCTTCTGTTACTTACCATTAAACAGGAGCTTTCTCTTTTTCTCCTCTCTCAAACTAGTGGAGAAACCAGCTTCAATTTACCCATAAAGCAAAATCCATCCATATTGAAGTTGGTGGGATAAATGTACTTGATATCTCTTTGGGAAGAGAGAGGGAAGCGTGTCTAGTCAAACTCTTTCTGAAGACATTAATAGAATTTTTGCCACTCATTTCAGAGGCCATGTACATGAATTATGGACTTACACTTTTGCAAATGAAGCTTGGATTCTTAAGTATGTCAGAATGGTTTATGTATTTTTTTTCTTTAAATATACTTGACAGTTAAAGTTTACTGCTATCATTCTTTATCAACATATATTATGAAGTCCATCTGTTGAGCTTTAGCATTGCAGAAGAGTTGCAGCCCTAAGGTATTTTGTTTTTGACCTTGGACCAGTGGARTGCACCTTTAGCTCATTCTGGAATATCTGTCTGCAGTGGTTTGATTTTTTTTCTTATAATTAAGTGTYCTGTTCTAATGCTTTTTCCCAGGTTCATCCACTTCTAGAAACTTCCAAGATTGTATCATATTGTGTTTTTAGGGAAAAATACAGACTTTTCTTTCCCAAGAAACACCACATTTTGATCTTTTTAAAAAATAAAAAAAAATCAGTATAATACCTTACAATTACAGGAATTCGTAACCTTTGACTGCAGGATTGCACCTTTGATGTAACTGAGGCCTTCGAAGCCAGCAGGACATTAATAATTTGGGTCTTCACTTAAGAGTGCTCTGGGTTTTTAAAAATATATATATAATAATTTAAAAAAAAAGTAAGTCATCTTTGAAGATATTTAGATCCTGTGGTGATGACTTGGAAGATTTCTCTCTCTAGAGATCATTTACTGTGCTCTGATCCACCAATCTGATCATGGGTGCTCTATACAGAAACTTTTTTTTTTCCTCCCCTCTCCCTATATGTTTCTTTGATTTCTCAACTGATGTAACATTTCCAAGTTTAGAAACTGGCCCTGTGAGTAGTGTCATCTTTTAGCAAGGACTGTGTATCACGGCTAATTTAGTGGTGCCAACTGGCTGACTGAGACTTGGGCTTTGTGGAGAGAAAGAGCTCGGAAGTAACAGAGATGAGAGGAAGGGGAGGAGGAGGATGGGAATGCGCATGCGCAGCCATCAGTGGGATGGCAACAAGCAGCATGGGCAGAGTTGAAGAGGATCAGCTACCCAGCAGAGTTAGAGTAGAAGGGTGAGGGGACCAGAGCAGGTGGGAARGTGCAGGAATGCGCAAGTGACAGGTGGCTGAAAATCCCTGTTGAAGACATTGGAGGAGGGAGCTCTGTGGCAAATAATTATTTGTTACCTGCAGGAGAGGGTCTCAAAAATTCAGAAGTATTATCAATGTCTGTCGGCCTGGATTTAATCTGTTTTTGCAGATTTTGCAATTGCTGTTTTGACTTCACAGTAGAACTAGCAGCCAAAGTCAGAAAGCCCTGTTAACTATGTATGTTTCCCACCAAAATAATTATTGATAGATAGTAAGAAAATCCAATATTTGGATCCACAGGTCCTGATGGGAGGTTTTTAGATTGCTATTGTAACCTTAAAATGTAATCCATTCTCATCTTGAACTCATCATAAAGCCATTGTTTTCCAGAAGGGATGCCATGTTCGTTCCACTTCAGCCTTTTTGAGAGAGGCCCTCGTGCACCAAATGTGACTTTCAGAAATGCCCTTGACCCATCATCCTTGCAGGTGCAGGGGATTTGCTGCTGTGTGCACTAATCGACCCTGCAGGCAAGCAGAGAGTGCAGTGCACGCCTTCACAGCACGTAGCTCCTGCTCATCCTTTTGAGCATAACAAGGGCATTTCCCAATATCCATTTGAGTCATTTCTAATGAGSAGGTGGAGAATCGTGCAGAAAAAAAGCAGCACAAGAGGGACCTCCTTGTTCTCTGAGCCACAGAGCTGCTATGCAGCTCTAAGGGCCGTTTGTGCTACTTATATCTTCATATATGTGTCCACCCATTGTGTGATTGCCTACCTTGCACAAGCACAGCTTGTACAGTACACGTGCTGGAAGGAGTAACATAGCTTTAGTAAACCACCCCCACACAAAAGAAGCAGCCTGATGTCCCACAGTTACTCGACCTGCTGTTTTCAGTAGCCAGTGGTTCACCATCAGAGCAGGTATCCCAGTGTCTGCATTAGGCTTGTACCCTGTGTCCTTTCTGTTTGTCCTTGTAGAGTAGAAAAGGTTCTTTACCTTCGATTTTTCACCTAATGTTAATTTTGAAACTTCTATTACTGTCATCTGGAGCAAGCAATAAGTCTGAAAATTCTGCCTATTCTATAGTGAATTTGCACTGAAGAATTATGATTCCTATAGGAGACGCCCTCTTGAGGAATTGTGACTCCAAAGTGTACTTGTCCAGGGCACGAGTATTTGCAGTAAGAGAACTTTCTAAATCTGCATCCCCTGTTTGCATGCTGTATTCCCAGAGACTATGTCCTTCTCTCTATCTCTACCTAATTCTTTCATTTTTTTTACCGTCCAAATGAGTCTGTTTTAACATTGCCTATTCTACCTATTTTATCTTACACAGCTAACGTTGGTGTTCTGTGCGTTCTTTTTATTTTCTTTTTTCTGAGATGTGCTGTGTGTCCTAGTTTAAATCAGACTTTAAGCTAGTCCTTGAAAGCTGGTAGGTAAGTCAATTATCTTTTTCTAGAGAGGCTCTAAATCAAATAAAAAAAAAAAATTACCCTCTGATGGATGTCAAAGGCACTTGCCTGCCTAAGCCCTCCTAGAACTTGGGTCAATGTTGTAATTGTTTACTTATGGTACAACAGCGTCTAATGGTCTCAGACAGAATTAAATCATGGGAATAATACTGCATAATGTTGTAAAAAATAATTAGATAAGGTATGCTTGGGTGACTTTGAAATGTGACCGAGTACGGAAGTAGTATGATTATCTTACCTACAAATTGTTAAGTTCCTGCGTACGATATTAAAAAAGTTGTTCTGTACCAAAACTGGAATATTCTACCTAACACTAAATATGCTTTATTCATGCCAATTGTGACTCTAAAATGGAGGAATGCAGCTTTTTTTACCTGTAGTGTTCTGGGTGTGAACTAGCTATACACTTACTAATGGTACTAAATCATTATATTCCTAAAGCATTTTTTTCTCCTGTAACACTTCAGAAGTTTGATCTTGCAAGTACTGAAGAATGTTTATCTTAAATGCAAGTGCATGGCTGCCATATTTTGTTTTTTACTTCTTAAATATGCTAGAAGGTGCTTTGTCAGGGTGTTAGAGAAAAGGCTGGGGGAACATACTTGATTAATTTTACAAAGGAAAATACTGTATTGATAACTGCTTTTTATCGTGTTCTGATTATCAGTCTGGTTTTTGGCAGTGAAACTGGCTTAGAAGTTTGTCCCATCTCCCGCCTGGGGCCACTTACGCCTGTTCCTGTCACACAGTTCATGACCCTGTGGGTTGTGCTSACACAAGTGTCCGTGGGCATCCACTGTAAAGTGAGTCACTCCAGTGGTCTGAATTAAGAGAAAAATCCCTTCCATAAGGAGAAGCTAGAATGTGCACCTGGGCAAGTAATGGTGGGAAACTTTAAGCTGACTTCATTGCTGAAGAAAATCTAAAGTGTAAACACACACGAAGTGTCTGACTGATGCACCCAGAGTTGGTATACGTTGCCAGTTGTTAACTAGAAGTGCTGGAAATAAGCATGTGCTGCATATATAGTTCTTTGGTTTTGCAAAAAATAGCAGTAAGTACCCATGTCCCACTGCACAACACAARTTATTGATGCTGCTCAGATACTGGCTGAATGTGCAATCAAACTAATAATACAATTCTTCTAATTGAAATCTAATCCTCAAAGGGTCACCGTCTAATGGAGCTGTAAGTGCAACAGAACTGCGAAGTTGCGGATTTGCGAACTTCCCGTCAAAGCGCGTGTTCGCTGTTGCAAGGGTACGTGGCTCCTTTGAACCAGAGGGTGAGCTGTTGCCAAGGTGCCGGGCACTTCTTTGGGGTCCTTGGCAACCCGCAGGCTTCTGCCAGTTTACAAGCTGAGCCGAGCCAACTCTTCTATTCATGCTATGTCTGTTTGCTGGAATCAGTGTTGATGGCATACTTAGTATGCATATCTATTATCCAAGTCATGCAAACCACTACAAAAACAAGAGCAAATGAAGACAGAAGAATGTTGGAGAGCATTGCTTGCTGTTGCCGAGGTAACCAGTTTTAAGCTAGATAAACACACGTTCATCACAGCTACACTTTTACTGCCTTACGGCATTCCGAGAGTGGAACAAAACAAACATATGTCGGTGAAAAGGAGTGGGAGAAAGGTAAAGGGAAGGGACAAAACAACCCCAGCACTTGAAAGCAAATGACAGCCATGTAGGCAAAGTGCTGCGTTTATGAAGTGCATGATCTGTGTCCCAGCACCTTGCCTCTACCTACTCAGTGGTAGATGGCTGCCAGTAATGCAATGTGATTTTGAAATGTGTAATTACAGTGTTCAATGATAACGGTTTGTGCAAAAGAAAAGACCTGGAATAAAGTGAGGACTGTGATGAATCTGGTAAAAGCATTCCAGTAGGATGTGATTTTACTTATGATTGTTTGATTTGGTCCATTTCTCTCTAACATTTTACAGGGCCGGGGCAGAAATCAGTATTGCAGGGGGAGGGGATTGTGGCTGCATGAAATTTAGAATTGTTATTCTATTCTTTTGGTAGCTTTTTAGTACAGCTGCTTCTGGTGATGGACACTTTCCACTAACTCTTGAATCTGAGATCAAACGGACTCAAGAAGTGTCTTGGTAAGTTTCAGATGCCTCAGTGTAAGTGGGTAAATGCTCAGGGTTTTCTGCAGTTTGGGATCTGTCAGTGATGTCGCAGCTGAACACTCACAAGGAGGTACTCGAATTCAGTCATCTCTTTTGCAAGTGCTGGTCGTGCTAAGTGTAAACAGATCTTGTATGAGTTGCCCACAGCCTCAGGTTGTCAACCTTCACTCCCCAGCCCCATGGTTAAACAGTCCCATGGCCCATGAAATGCAGGTGGTGCCAGGAGCTTTCAGGGCCCCCTTGCTCTGACGGCCTGAGGAGYGGCCCGGGGGTTTCAGAGATGCTCGGGGCAGCAGCAGCAACCCTGCGATGGTGCTGGCACAGCCCCCCCCTTCCCTGGCGCTGGTCTCTGGGGGACCCCACGAGTGGCTCTGGCCAGTAGAGGGCAAAACTGCTACACGCTGCCCTCACTCCAGACACAAAATGTAAAGCTTAGGTCAGCTTTGCGTTAAGTGCATTCTGCTATGTATTACATCCCAGCTGATGATCACATAGGGGGAGCTACTTGATAACTTTACTGGGGGGGAAAAATTCCCCTCTGTGAAAGTCTGTCACCTCACCAGGTAGCTTGGAGATCCTGTGGCATGCCCGGGTGCCCTAGAAGTCAGCTACAAGTGCTGACTCTCATCTGCTTTTCCAGTAAATCCAAGAGAGATTTTCATCAAGTGGGGAAAGGGAAAATACTTCTTGGTAGGTTAGCCAAAACTTGCATCTGGGTTTAATACCCGCCTGCCCCAGACAGCAGAGCTATCAGCAGAGAAATGTGGGTAATTCAGCAGACTACCAAAAACAAACTGGGAATGATCATGTTTAGAAAGAAGCAGGTCCACCATTCCATGGGGGGAAAAAAAAAATCTCCATTAATTCATGCAGGTGGAAACATATATTGTGGTATGTAGTATACAAGTTATATGCGTGCTTTCTTGTTGCCGAAACTGAAGAGGCATAATTAGTATAAAAGTATGTAGTTCTCTTGACTCCTTGCCTCTGTGGAGGGAATAACTTCTAATTCCCCCATCCCTTGAATAATACATAGGACTTGACATGGTTGAATACCTTTTTGCCTTTGTGCTTTATACAGTTTTCTCTTTTATTTTGTTTTTCCRCCACAGCTGATATTTGTTTGCTTCCCTTTTCTTTTCCTGCTACACACTGAAATACAGTTAAGAAAAATGGCTTTCTCACACATTGCTTTCTTGCCTTGTTTTTTGTTTTGTGTAGTTTTGGCTTGGTCAGTACTTTGGGGCTACATCCACTACTTCAGGTCTTGCTTATCATATCAATGTTAAATAACCACAATTGGGCATCTTGCAAGGTTCATCTTTTAAGCAAGATTTTGCTGCTGTTGGGACAAGAGGACTGAATAGTGCACACAGGAGAAGGTGTGCTCCATGTTGGCATATGGGCTGCGCTGTGCTGACTATAGCATTGATATTGCCACAGCTTGTTACTAAAACTTTCTTGGAAGGTGCTAATTGTTATTTTGGGGATGGGGTTGATGGTTTTTTTTCATATGCCTCATGAAACATCCACTTTGGAGGTTATGCCAAAGTGAACATTTTATGAAATACTGCATATAGTAGGTGTTCATTCTCAGAATCGCTTAGCAAGTACCTCAGTAGGTAACTTCTTGCAAGGTTTAGCCTGGAAGACCTCTCCCACATGCACAAATTAAATGTATACTTGACCTGTTGGCTCGGTTTAATCAGCCTAATACAATTTAAAAACTTGATTGAGACACTGGCTATGTTTATCTAGTCTAAACTTCACCCTAACCAAAAAAGACCTTATTCTTGGTAATAAAAACTAAAAGCCCTGAATTTCCTCCTTTATGGCAAGTAATATATATTAGTTATTCTTATATAAAAATATATTCAATTTTATTGCAGGTGGGGATTTTCTCTCACAGTTAAGCTAAAGTTTGTCTTCACTGTGGTTTTTACCCAGCATAGCCTCAAGAAAACATGGCATTTTTTTCAGTGTCTTTACACACAGATGTGGGCAGACATGAGTTCAGCCATGCTAGTCTGTCTCTTCATTCATGGGCCTTTCACTGCTGTAAAAATAACTTGATTCAATTCGGATGAATGACTGGTCCATCTTTTCTCTTATTTTCTCTGTCAATGCAAAGTGTTGATGGGAGACCCATGTTTGAGTGGTGCTCCAAAAGCGAAGTTGGGTCACTATTAATGAAAAGACAGAAGCCAGTTTTGTCTGGCTCCTTTTGTACTACATTTTTCTTTGTTAATCTTCATGTTGGTAGCTGTAGTATGTTATTGCTTCTAGTTTCTTGCATTGTGGCAGATACAGAAGCATCCATCCATTAATTTTTTGGCTAAACTTTCAGGATTAATTAATCTCTTACATATGATGCTGCTTTGATATTATAAATCACCCCCTTTTTTTATTCTGACTTTTAACACTGGAAAAAATCAAAGTTGAATTTTGCATTCACTGAAATTCATTGACTTGCACTTTCCACTGCAAAGCTTATTATTTACCCTCCCCTACGATTTATCTGCAAATAATTTTTCCCTATCTTCTCTCAGCAATAATTTTGACATGTTTTCTGTTCTGCGTTGGATTCTCATGTCAGATGTAAAAACATAGATTAACTSCAGATCTAGAACAACGGGGAAAATATAAAGTAGCCACATCTCCTGCATTTTGCACTTGATTGCAGTTTATTTTGATTTTGAAGAGCCAGATGATTGTGAAGAAGTGGAAAGTAGGTTTACTTGATGTTTTGTGCTTCTCCCAAGGGCTGGTCTTGGAGAACATGTGATTCCTTTCCTTCTAACATTTCTCATGGCACCTCCTTACTACAAAAGGGTCTGAAATCCTGCTGTTCTGTAGCAGAYCCATCGCAGTTGTTTTACATTGATGGAAAAAATGAGAGTAATAGAATTTGGATCAGACACAAGATGTTTAAAGTTATTTAGAGGTCAAAAGATGCAGCTATGTAGTCTAATTTKGCTTAGATGTGACTATATTTAGATCTAACTACAGTGGCAGAATGGATCGTCTGCAGCTTTCCTTCCAGAAATACATACAGTCACTTTAGCAGTCTTCAAGCATAAGTTTGTCGCAATCCCCTGTTTTGAATGCCCTGAATTCATTGAATTCATTGCAGCCATTGAATGACTGGGAATTATTTTTTATGTTAGATAATGCTGAATGCAGTTGCCTAATACATTCAGATGATAACTCGGCCTTCAGAAGTGAGGCAACAGTCCACCTGGAGAAATGGAGGAATTCATGCAGAAGCTGGCGGTAGGCTATGGGAACGGTAACACTTTCTGCAATGTCAGACCAGTCTGCTTTTCTTCAGGATAGAAATAACTGTGCAGTGAACTTGTGCCAGGCAACAGGGACATGAGGCAGACATCCTGCTACACTTTGAAAAAGACAGCTCGCCTGGAAAAATTTTATTCCTCCCCACTAGCAACACAAAGGCTACCTGGCAACAGAGAACATGTCCCACTACATGCATGTACTTTAATCAAATGATCTCATGTCAGTTGTTCTGCTGTTGGGAACCATCCCCTTTTCCAAAATAGTGATTGCCATTTCATCAACTATTCTGCATGTTTGTAAAAGGCACTAACAGACTCAGATGCACAGATATGCTAGCTGCTGCCAGAGAACAGAGTTGGAAGAGTTGGATAGGCAGTGAAGCAAGTCACATCAAAAACAAAGCTGAGAAGCAGAGAGTTTGCAATGGAAAGCCAGAGTACGTGTTATTAAGCATTTTGTAAAGATAATGGCTTTTCCTATCTCAATCCTACTGCAAGAGGTAAAAAAAAAAAAAAAAAAAAAAAGGCAAACACTTGTGCTTACATTGTGTACAGGTATAGACCTAAGTACTGCACTGCCTCTCTTTCTTTTGTTGTGAAATTTTCTGAAGGGTGTCTGTGGATCTGATCAATGGAAAATAAAATCACTGTGTTGCTAGCTGCAGACAAAAAAAAGCAATGAACTAACTGTTCAGTGTTCATTGAATTGGATGGTAATAATCATGTTATCTGAAGACATGTATATTATTCCTATGTGTAAAAAAAAAAAAAAAAGAAAAAGAAAAAAGAAAAAGCACAGGTTTCTTTGTCATGTGTAAAGATTGCCTTGTAGGTTTGATTAAAAATTAGGAAGGGTTTAGAAAGAGACAGAAGGACAGACGCACATCCATGCTGCCGCACTCAAAAATGGATGAAAATTCCCCAGTTGCATCAACTTATGTGCACTATACTCATCATCACGGTACCTTCTCTTCAGGCCCTGGAGAGAGAAAAAGGCAAGTTAGCAGGCAGCCATGGAAAGGACAAAGTCGATGCCAGAACTGCCTCTGGTGAAGCCCCCAGTTCTCAGGAACAAATGCCTGTAGACAAGAGGTTTCACATGTCTCCTCAGAGTAAACGGATATTGGATACCTGTTGGAGCCTCAGTGAGAGTTAGAAGAAGAAACTCCCAGAATTTTATTCTTTCTTCTCATTGACATGTAGCAGTTTTCGTTCTCCTGGAGGGCTAACATAAGACCAGACACTGTTGGAAAGAAATGCAGAGTACTAAAATTTGTGTGTGTGTGTGTGTGTGTGTGTGTGTGTGTGTATCTATCTATATGTATATGTTTGCTATGCAAAGAGTCCTAAAAGTGGGAATGAATTGTATTTATACAAGGTATAGAAAGGACATAAGGATATAAATTACAATCAGACTGTCAGTCTTTGTGGAACTGGCTCAGTAAAGTAACGAAACACCTGGCTGCTCTTCCTAAATATGTGGGGAGCCCAATTCAAGTGAAGATTTTAAAGTAAAGCATGTGCTTGTGTGTCCAGTACTTGGAGGCTCTGTGCACACACCACAGCTAACGCATTCTAGTGCCACGGGGTGCCTGGAGCTCTCTTCTCATCCCAAGGTGGGAACTGTCAGTCACTTCTGATGGTTTCTGGCCTTTGAATATACAGGGAAGGATAGTCATTCTCCTAAATACAATGTTGACCTGCCTGATGCAGTCTTTTGGTTCCTCAAGGTGATAATTATTCTTTTGTTAAATCGGACCAAAAAGAAAACCTTGTCAAAACTTATTAGTCATCTGTTTCTAATGCTTTGTTTCTTATACATGCTAGTGAGAAACTTGCTTTTTAAATCTGTGGCTCTGATGGATCAACCTAAAGCCCTGGCTTCACTGCATAAACTGGCAGTTGGAGAGGCCAGCTAAATATGGGATTATTTTATGCTTGTTTTATAATGTACAACACTGTATTTCTTAAATTGCTGACTTGCTTTGGGATTTTAATTCCCAATTTCATGCTATCTGGAGCCCATGAGCACTGTGTGGGTGCGTACCCACCTTGCCTTCCTTGGGAAAGTAGCACTTAGGAGCCAAACCTGGCAGTGCTGCAAGAGGCAGGGCAAGAGAAGTAAACTTGCACACTTGGTGCAGATTGCAATATCAAAGCAATTCCCAGGCCACTACCAGAATGTCTGAACCCAGGTTCAAACAGTTAATTTTAAAAGTTTTTTTTTTCACATGTCTCAGCACTGTCTGGTTTCAGCCATGMTGGGAATCAGAAGTGACAAGATGCTTCAGGGAAGCTGTTCTCATGGTGTTTGGATCATGCCTGAAAGCTGGATGGACCAGAAACATCTTGAGAGAGGCTGGTTTATCAGATCCTTGGACTATTCAGCTGACACCAGAAAGGTTTGGCAGACCATATAAGCCTCCAAAGGGAGGAAAAAAAAACTTGAATGCTTTCTGGAGTTCACCTATCTCTACTTACCAGAACCTCTGCTGAGCCAGACATCATAGGGAGGGGAGAGCTGGTCAGACAGGCTCTGCCATCCCCTCAGCAAAGGCCTCATAATCCCTTCCTCTGTCACCAAGATCCCTTAGGAGAACAGGAGAGAAAAAACAGAACCAAGGAGGAGGCTGGGCCATGTTTCCCAGCCTTGGTGGCRTCCCCATGCCACAGAGACTCTCCATGCGAACAGCCAATGCGTGCTGCACAGGAGTGCCTTGCAGACCAGGGCAGTGACCAGCCGCGCTACCATGCAGCCGGGAAGGGTGAACAGCAGGGATGCAAGAAGGAAAAATCACATGTGGAGAGTTGTAACACCAATAAAAAAGCCCAGGAGCTAACATCTAGCGATCATGTTCCTAATGCCCCTGTGCCTCCTGGTTGTTTCCTGTCTCTTTAGATACCAAAGGAAGCACTGGAGGTGCCATGTGGCATGGAGGGGCAGGACAGACCTGTCATGGGTGGCTGCACATGCTGTGACTGGTCATGCAGGAAGCTGGCTTATTTGTGTAACTGCAGTATCTCTTGGAAACATCCTATGTCTGCTGTGGAATAAGCAAAGAGAGCTTTTGCCAGAAAGTAAATAAATTGTTTTTCAATGGCATTCCTTTGCTGTGGACACTTAGAGGATAGCTTGCAGGGATCTCTTAGACTGAAGGGAGATGTCAAATGTGCTAATATGGCCAAATATAAACAGATACTTCCAAAGTAATAAGACTATTAAAAAATTGTATGCAAGATAATAGCAAACTAAAAAGCACACGTAACAAAAATCTAGTGTGACAATACTCATGCTGTCAAAGTTTTAGCATTTTGGACTGATTTTAATTGTAGTGATTCAAAAGGCCTTTTCCTGGCTATTACACTGGCTATTTTGAAGCTGATCACAAGAAGCTGACAGAGACACAATACATACACGCAGCTTTTTAAGTGCATCTTCGGCATAATGTCAAAATCAGAATAAGGATGCTGACAGTTGGAGAGGACAAGATGAAAGACTGCTGGAACTCTAAAGATGTGTATCTTCCAACAGCAAAATATAAAGTCCAGCGTTATATGACACTAATCTATTCGATATCACAGGCAGCTTGATGCCTGTAGGGTCCATGTAATGAGGTTCTGCCACTGTCCCATCTGTTTTGTATTCATCTGTCACTGAGACTCAGAGCCACTGAAGAGGAAAAAGAACTGGCAATTTCATACTGTGGGTTTATGATATCAAGACAAGCAGTATTAGAATTGCTAGTAGTGGATTCCTCATACTTATCAGGTATGCGGTAAATATTGAATTATGGTAAATATTGAATTATCAAAATGTCATGTGGGGAAAAACCCACAAGTTCTATAAATACCACATAATCACCCACTTACAAATAAATGCAGCTGACCTTCTTCAATAATTCTGTACCTAGGGCAGCTAAAGCTACAGCATTAACAGTGACACCACATTGCACTGGTTCCTAACAAAAGGCGACACGGCATATCACATTTCGCATGTTGGCTGCCAGCTGGTACAGCCTGAATCCTCCTGCAGCCTGCACTACAACCACAGGACAAAAAAGATACAGGTACAGGCCATTAGGTGGAATAAGTTGATATAGCTCCATGCAGTTGTCTTAAAACCGATTAGATCAAGATTTGGCTAACATTGGATATGAAAAGAAAGAGCCAGTAAGAACAGCCATACCCGGTCGGACTGAAGTTTCTTTTAGACAAGTACCTCATCTCCAGCAGCACCAATAATCAATACACAGGTAAGAGCATAAAAAATTCAAACATACACTGTTACTTCCCTGAAATACCCCTAAGCCTCCAGAGAGCAAATTATTTCTCTTAACTCCTATTTTATCACCCTTCTAATAAGCTATTTTTTAGTCCTATGTGACACCTACTAAAGAATAAGTGTTCTCATCTTTGTCTATGTTTCCATGTTTCCCTGTTATTACATCGTCAACTCTGGGATAGAAAACACAATCCTGCACAAAATCAGTATCTGCTTGTTCTGATTCCTGATTTGTTTTCTTTATCAGAGGCAAGGAGCAAAATCCTGACCCCACGGAAATCCTCGGGCGTTTCGCCGTTCACTGCAGCATGGCAGGGGTTGCAGCTCTGGGGAGCTCGGCAAGGCAAAGGTAAGGACTTGGGGTGCACTTCGCAGGCTGTCGCACAACTTCCGTTTTAGGCTGTGACTGGGGCACTTTTGTTCTTGCGCGGTTTCCATGGAGCCATCGCTTTGTCTGCAAACCTGTCTGCAGGCAGCACCCGTCCGTCATGTGCCATCCAGTATAGCTTTCCAGTGCAGTGCATCATGCTGCGCCGCAGTGCTGCAGTGCAGCCCGCCAGGCATCGGCTGCTCCCAGGACCCTGTGGGCTATCCCACAGGCACGACGTTTGTAGAAAGGACAAATTGGTGTTGCTTTGCTGAAGAAAAGGGAGAAATATAGATTATGCTACCTGAGGATSTAGTTCAGCCTTTAGTTTCTCATGTTTGGCAAATGAAGGGAAGAAGAGGAGGGCTCTTATGCAAAGATATTGTCACTTGCAAGGTAGCGTTGTAAGGGAAGAAATAGAAGACATAACAAAAAAGTGGCCACACTGCGAGACACGGTGCAAATTCAATCTTCACCCAACAGTGGTGTGAAAGTAGAATATCTTTATCTCTAACACAGTATCACTTTCCTCACATAAAGACTGGCAAGGATGACATCAAGCTCATTTATCCCTTACATGGTTGTTAATGCTCTGCTAGCTGTTTTGCTGTCAGAGCAGTGATGCTGTGAACTGCCTTCGGCTGGCGCTGGGGAAGGCTGGGTTGGCTCCTCATGGCAGGTGTGAAGCCAGTAACCCGTGCTCTGCCTGTTGTACCAGGGGTTCAACACCAGCCCTTGTGAAACCCTTGGTTTGGAGGGACAGCAATGGGTCAGAGGGGATATGCAGAGTGAGGAAAAGGAAGAGCAGCAGCATGTTATCATGTTATCTGCGATTATAGAAATGCAAGGGTATTGTAATGGTAAAGGGTGATAACTGTCTGATACTAGAAATATTTCAGGAAGTAAACTGCTTAGGTGAATCTTGCAGGCTGCTCATCTRAAATGAATTGGAGTGTAAAATCATTGCTCAAGTAAAAAAAGCAGGCAAAATGGCAAGGCTGTATTATTTGGGAGATTTTAACTCCCAGGCACAGTGGAAAGTACAGTAAATGGTGGAAATAAGACTGGAGGTCTTTTAGACTGTGTACGGGAGTGTAGTTTAATCCGAGACATGCAAATACTAATCGGATATGGGACAATCTTCGCATGAAAGTATAGAGAGAATATAACTGAGGACATAAGGGCAGGTTAGAAATAGAGATGTCTTAGTCACAAAACTCATTATTTTGACCGGAAAAGAGGTTTTCTCCATTAGCGTGGTGCTTGTACTGTGCATTGAGGTAGAATAGGCTGCTCCCCAAGGTTGCCCATGCAAATTAATGCTTTGTAAATCTTGGCAGAGATTTTCAAAGATGCTTGGAAGAATTATAATGCCCAATTAAGTAGGCATTGGTCATTCAAACCCCTCAGGCAGTCCTGAAAAAATCACAGCCACTCTCCACATTGCATCTACTTCTGAGTTAGAATTTTTCCTCTCTGCTCCGATCCACTCTCCACTTCCAGCACCATCCAGAGCTCCCGCTGCCACAGATGTCGCGGCAGAGTGTACATCCAATAATAGGGCTTTCAAACACAGTATTCAGGCAGCCACAAGTGGAGGCAGGAGAAAAGATTGTCCATCCCTGCTGAGGCAATTTAGCACAGAATCTGTGGGAGTTGTTACACATCAGCCAACTACTATTCTTCTGCCAGGAAACTCCCGGTCACTTTTGGCCCATTTATGTACCTCTGATACAGAAATACAAAGCCAGATCAACAGCTAAAAAGTGGGCTATGCTCTAGTGAAGTTAGTGAATGTGTCATCTATTTTTAATAGCTTTTTATTGGCTGATAATAAAAAACTTACTTGGCATACAGTCCAACCTGGCATRCACCTGATCTGTTTGGGTTACAGTTTTGGACTACATGTCAGGTCTCTGTGATTTGTATGGCTGATGGAGGTGATCAGGTGCATTTCCTTTAAGCAGGAGGATTCTTTGCAAAATATAATAAGGAAACATAACAGCATTTCCTGCACTAGCCTCAGTGTTATGTGAAGAAAAGTGCATGCCAAGTGTGTCCTGTGGAGCAGGACATGCGGAGGATAAGGAGGAAATGCAGAGAGGCAGGTCTCCAGCACACACGATTTTCTGCTGAAGGAAGATCCCCATGGAACTCTGACATAAATTAATGTTATCCTTTTATGTTCTTCTAAATTCTTCCAAAGCTGAGCAGCTCTGAATCACTACCCGCRTCAGGATCAGCCCTCCTCTTCAAGCAGAGCCCAGGCTGACTGGGAAATCAGGCCGAAAGCATTGTTTCAGCTGAGGCTGTTGCAGTAAGAAAGACTGCAGAGGCTGAGAAAACTGGATCATTATTTGTACTGTATTTGTAATGTTTCACCCTGTAGGCCAGGGCTTTCCGCTGGTCACCAGAAGGACGTGGCTGGYTTCCTCCTCCCCTTTTCACTGCTAAAGCTACTAACTGCTGTCCAGGACTCTTTCTTTTTTTGCCTTTGGCAGAGGCACTGAAGTTTGTCACAACCGTAGCACTGAAATTAGGACAGGGCACACTGGGGCTCYACTGGGCTGTCCCTGCGCTCACGGTTGAACCCCTCTGGTTTATGCACAGATATAGGATCAAGGGAGATTTTTCCACAATGCAGTGGTCCRTACTGGTAAAGACAGATGGGAGTTTCTCTGCATCAGGTTCGCCTCCTAGGGCCACTTCTAGGAGGGAGTTTTACTGAACGAGCAGAGCCCTTCACCCCTCCGGCTCTGGGGTGGGGCTGTCACTCTTTACTTCTGGGGGATCCTTCTGGTTATGACCTTTGGCAGAGGGGACTCTGGACAAATGTGTTCACCTGTGTTCCCAGGATTGCTTTCTTCAGTTGCACCCATTCATGCTGTTTTGGACAGCATCCATCTGCCTCTGTTTCTTTCTTTCTTTCAGGGGTGGCTCCAGCAGCAACCTGGAGGGGCCGGAGGTGCTGCCCTCAACGTGACGTCTCCCACATCTCACGACAGGCCCAATGTTCTTGACTCTCCCCAGTGCCCCAGCAAACCCGATCCGGGGACGGCCTGTCCCATGCAAGGAGGTGAGGGAAGCCCCCCATCTGGAAAAGACTTGGGAGAAGGAAAAGGGGGGAAAGAGTTATTTTAGAAGTAAATGGTAAAATAGACTAGCAACAAAGGAGGAGGGAACTGAAAACTAGCCATAAATGTGGCGTTATCTATCACAGGGATGATATCAAAATCTTCCTTAAAACCTCTGCTCTGATGAAAGCTGCAAATTTTGGTCAGCATTTGGGAACAGCACCTCTTCCTCTTTCCCTTGAATTGTATTTGTCCTGAATTTTATGCTCCTCTAAGACAGAACTTCCTTTTGTACTTGTTTGTAAAATGTAACATACACTTGCAGGGTTCCCTAAATAAGAAATAAGTTTTCCCAGTCCGACAACCGGTGTCTTAGGTGCTTTTCTCCTGTTTGGTAAAAGACATGCCATGTGTCGTGGAAAGCTGCAGTCTTCCTTTCACATCTGTGTCAGCAGTTTCCAGTCTATGTTCATCTTGCAGTTCTGAAATACAAAGACTATTTCGGTCTTTCGTTATTAGGTACAAAGCACTGTTTAAGTAAAGATTACTACACAAAGTCACAGCCTATATGATAGGTAAAAACTAAGCATGAGTGAAATAAATGTAATAAATTTACTGATTATGGGAGAAATATTTCCAAACATGTCACAACCCACATTTAATAAGTGTTGGCTCTCCAAGCTAGCTGAAAGACATAAAATAATTTATACGTAGTTCAGAACAGATTTTGCTCTGCATAGTTGTCTATGTGGTACTTCAGCAGCTAGGAAGATGCTGTAATAACTTGAAAGACATTTCGATGTGATTTCAGGCAGAAATAGGCAAATAATATTGAGTAAAATAAAAGTTAGGGCAAAAGAACCCCCAGGAGTTTGAGGTCTGATGATTTTTCAGCTTTGGAGACCTGTGAAGACCTTAACAAGCCACCCAGCTGGTCCCATCTGGCCCTGTGCTGGAGTGGGGACTAAATAACTGGGCTAAATCCTGGCACAAACAAGACTAAGTAGCTTTAAAATTAATTAACTGGTAGAAGTGATTTTAGCAGGTTACCTAACACAATAAAAATCATAGCGATTTTGGAGGCTGTGCCACCAAAGACCATTTTTTGGCTGGTAGCAATAAAAAGTAGGAGAAGTGGTAAGACTTCACAAACTGGAGAACGTTCTCCAGGTGAGGGCAGGGCTGGAGCCCAAGCAAGGGCAGAGCAACGCTTCTGATTTGTGGTTTGCCTGCACTTTACATTAAAGAATAAGGCTGTTCTGGGAAAAAGACTTGGTGCAGCAGTGAATTTCTTGTCAACTGAATACGGGGATAACTTCTTTATATGCGAGGTGGATGACTAGACTCATATAATGGTGTTTTGGTGAGGAGTTATGTGGCACCACAGTTAAATACAAGGGAGCTAGGGTTTCTCTGGCTGAGCACCAGAGGCATAACAARCTCTAGTGGCTAAAAGCTGAGGTCTAGAGATAAGTGAGTATAATTAACCATTGGAACAACTTGCCCAGGGATAAAATGGATTTGCTTTAACGCAGTGATTTTAAATCGTCTTTCTGACATGTATATTGTAGCTCCCACCAGCTGTTTGGGGTTTGCTATAGGAGTCACTGAGGGAAATTGTATTCCCAGAAATTCCTGTCTTCTGATTACAGGGTCCCCTGTGGCCTGAAAATGTCTGAATGCGGGCAGCTGGGAATAAGTCTCTCCCCTTTATGTTCCACAAAGATAAGGGCCAAAAGGCCTCCAGCAATTTAACAACCCCCATGCACTTCCGTGCAGTCAGACGGTGGCTGACGATGATAATCACACCTGAAAATATCAGCATCTTTCAAGACSCTAAAACACAATTTTATTCACATATTTTAAAACTTGGAGCCAAACTGGAAGRTATAACAAGGTCTCCTTTAACATAATTAAAAACCTTTGGAAACAAAGGTGTGGGAGGAGAGATGGGGGGGGTGAGGGGGTGTATGGAGGGATGTGCATGAAGTGTGTGTGTGTGCGTATGAGAGGTGCGCATGAAGCGTGTGGTGTGTGGGGGGGTGAGGGGTGTGTGTGTGAGGGGATGTGCAGTGTGTGAGGGGTGAGGGGGTGTGATGGGTGTGGGCTGTGTGTGAGGGGGTGTGAACAAGGTGTAGTGTGAGGGGAAGTGCAGTGCGAGTGAGGGGCGTGTGTAGGGGGCTGTGCGGGGTATGCGGAGGGTGTATGTGTGAGAGGGGTGTGCGGAGGGTGTAGGTGCGTGAGGGGTGTGCGGGGGCGTGAGGACGAGGC
>NW_020450692.1:398357-462370 GCF_003343035.1 Apteryx rowi
TAAGCAGCGGCAGCAGTGCTGCGGCGGTGCGGTCCGGCAGCGGTAGCGGGTCGGTCGTGTGGTGGTCCTTCCCCGTGCTGTGCTAATTTATTAAATGCATATAAACGTCTCAGCTAGGAGGTGTGCTTACACACTCATACACACGATGGAAAGCATACACACGCATCTACCTTAAAATGGTCGTGAGGAATGGTGGTGCGCTGTAAAACGTTCGATGGTGCATCGCTGCTCTAGCGGAGCGTGCTGAAACCCACGAATAAAATCTTAATTAGTGTAATGCAGCGATTTTCAAGCTGCTGTTCCCGCTCTTGCTTTATGCAACGCTTCTCCGCTTGTCTCTCTCCAGGAGCTCTAAGTTGCAGTGACTGGTGCATTAATTTACATTCTGAATCGTGAACTTGGTTGCTACAGTTATTTGTCATTCCCCACCTGGCTTGGTCTCCATCCGCGCCGATAGAAAAGAGATTGCCAGGTCCTAAGCTGCTGGCAGTCATAGTGCTTTTATTCCGTAAGTGCTTTGTATGTCCTTGAAAATAGGATAGGCAGAAATGGAGGTATAGTGCTGATACGTTCAATTTGCTTTTTCGTGTTGAGGCTTTAATGTTATCATGGTAAGATTAATAAATAAAAAGCTGTTGCAAAAGAGGATTCCTGATGAGTAATCAGATTAGTATACTATAGATGTGTATTCAAATATAAATCCAAATATAAATTCCATCCTGCTCTTCCCCCCCCCCCCATCTTTCACTGACAAACTGGCTGCTGTGTAGTTAACAAGGAAATCTCAAGGGCTTGAAGTTCAGAGAGCCATTTGAAAGTTTGGATGATTATCTAAACTTGTCAACTCAGTTATATGTCGAAAGGTTTGGCTGGAAAACTTAAGCAAAAAGGCCTTTATGTGAGTTTTCAAGATGCATTTGCTTCTGGCCCTGGCTGGAAATACCACAAGAAGCGCCTCAGCCCCTCTTGCCCCAAGTATTTTGGCACTTCTTGCTCCAGTCCCAGCTGGAAACTGGAAGAAGAAAGCGTCCAGATTTTAGTAGCCAAGTTTGATTTTAGGAAGGAGAAAAATGAACAGGAGTCTCTCGAGTTTATTGGCAATCTTAGTACTAAGTGCAATCAACAGTACAAACAGAAACGATGTATAGCATTGGGCAGGGGAAAATGAAGTTCCAGGTGAAGAGTTAGGGAAAGGCCTGGCCATGAAGACTCCAGACATCAGGGATCTTCATGAAATCTGGCTTTTGTTTGCATAATTTAGTCGGCGTGTTTACTGGACCCAGATATGCGATCCCGTTCCACGTAGTGACGGCGACCCTCTGTGACAGCTCACTGTCTGCGATAATCCTGCTCGTTTCAAAGCCTCAGCTCACTTCTTAGCTTGGCAGTCAGCACCTGCATCATTAGCAGCACTGGAAACGCTGGGTTTCCCGTTTTCCTGCCGAGTGGTCAGTGGCGCGCCTGGTGCGGCTCCTTGCTGAATGAAGGCTGTACCTGTTCCTGAGCAGACCGTAGGTAGTTTCCTGTACTGCAGCTCCTTTCTGGATGATGTCCATGGGACATGCGGGTTGGGGCAAGCAAGGTGGGATTGGCACAGCCCTACTCACTGGTGGCTCCCGAGGAGCAGAGCCATTCCTTGGGGCTTTCAGCGACCAAGGGTAACAACAACAAACTTCAAACGACTTCTATGCGATTATTTCTGCTTTCCAGCTGGGGCTTTCTGGCATGCTGAATTGACTTCTCATGACATTCCTCATTCTACCTGAGAATGAAATAACAATGTAATATCCTGGATATGTAGAAATCACTAATGGGGGGGTGGGTGGGAAGACTACTACAACTGTTTTACTGTCTTACTAGGCATTTTGTCCACTCTATATTTAGAATTGTTTTTAATTGCATTTAGAAAGAAACCACTCAGGAGACATGTTTCTGAACTTTGGCTATGGCAGAGTCTAGTATTTTTATTTGATATTTTTGCTACTCTTCATTAAAATAGCATACATACAGTTTATTGGATGACCTTCACAAGAATTTAAAAATATGTGAATTAATAAACAGAGCCATTCAAGATCAAGTTAAAAACCCCACCAATGTCTAAAGTCGATCAATTTTTCTATAGATCACTACCAGCTTCCCACACTACAAAGTATCTCTTGCATCCTTAGGAGAGAAGGAGAATGGGAGACTACAAAACAACAGGGAAGTGAATACATATGCTTCAAACCATTGTTCTGACTCTATTGTTATCACAGTGCACTTACCACAATAGCCCTGAATGAAACCTGAAATCAATAACATGCTGAATTCCCACTACATTGGGGCCTATCAAAAGTCCTTGATGCTAGTCCTGTCTTTCAACTTGATATAAAAGGACCACTGAAGAAGCTGTTTGAATTGAAGTTTTATTTGTGGAGTTTTTACTATGTCTTTCAGTTGATTTAAGAGATCTTTGAATGTGTCCTTTATGTTCAAGGTATATTTTGGGATGCTTGCAGAGCTGAGGCCATTATTTGCATCTGTTAGCTATGAACCTGATTTAGCAAGAACTGTGTTTAACCTTAAACTCCTAAGCTGTACCATTTAACTTATGCTTAAAGTACACCTTGCTGAGCCAAGTATTGCAGCCAAGTACTGCAGTCAGCTACCGGTGAAATTTATTGCCTAAAGCCTAAGAACCTACCCAACAAAAAGTAAAGCTTCTGTGGACTGCACCATTAGAGACCATAGTGTTTGGAAAGGGATGGATGTTGTTTCTCTCATTAGTAGTCACATGAGTTATTTCTAGTAGTTTCCTTCTAGTTGTCAAGGCTTTATTTCTCTTGTTATGAGAAAATTTAAGCACTTATTATCACATAAAAACTACAAACATATTAATAAACATAACATTTGCAAACCAAGTGTTACTGTCTTGTGTCAGAGCACCTGATCTGTAGAAGAAACAAAACAGCAAAAAGAGTACCAAAGGGAAACACCAAGATACTGGGTTGATGTCCTGACAGGGACCCATGATTAAATTAACCCTTTTATGGCTTTCCCATTGCGCATTTGGCAGACCGGTCCCTTCTTCCAGATGCCGTGGAAGCTATTCCCATGTGTGGACTCCGTTTGTGCAGCAGGGTTAACAACACTGGATTGTCCTCCACAGCCACCACAAGCATATAAACAATGTGCATTGCCATTTTGAATTAACCTCCACACTGTAAAATCAACTTGGCTTCAAAGAAACAGCTTCTGGTTATTGTATTAGTATCTGACTGCTGGAATAAAAGTTGTCCAGACAAAGAAAGAAAGGACTAAAGGTACAAAAGGATGGAGATCACACTAGGATTCAGTTATGGTTCTCTGAAGAACCCAAAGATTTAGGAGGAATCATCCCTAATTTGGAGTTAGGATTTTGTGTGAACATGTGTCCGTGAGTAAAATAACCCTCTTTTACTAACTTTTCTAGAAAGTATTTATAATCCTTTGAAATTGCAAACTGCCTAGCTCATTAGCAGAAAATATGTACAATAATAATTGTAATATTTACAGGAAAACTTAAGGTAGTTAAGTGCTTTGGATTTGAGCTGAGTATATGTATGGTTAAAGAGAAACAGGCCAGCAATACTAAAGGGTGTGAATACTGTTTTTATGATTTAGTGAAGAATATAAAGAACAGCTTTATTACAAGAGGTGGAATACCCTCTTACTAATGCTGTAGGTTCTTTGAAGAACCAAATTATATCTAGTGACCTGGCTGCTTTCTAAAGCAGAAAGAGAAAATTAAACTGAGGCAGAGGCATCCAAATATATTATACTGTGCAAATAGTTCAGCGTATAGATAGCACAGAAATGACATCACATCAGCAGTAGAAAGAAAGTCAATGGTAAGGCTAGGCAGGACATAGTTTTTCAGTTTTTTTAAGGTATTACATGCTCCAGAGGTCTGCTGCTTCACATCCAGGTGAACCTTTCCACATTTTTTATGAGGTAAAGATGCATAAACTCATGTTGCCCATCTTGCCTGGACTGAGAAACACTGAGCTGTAAATGCCTTTTCAGCCTTATTTGGAACAAGAGACTGAAATGAGGATTCCCACATTACTAACCCTTGGACTGCTCCAGGGTCCTTATTGAAAAAACAGTTCTCCTGCTTTAAGTGTTTCACTTTATGGATCTGCCATGGCACATATATACTGCCATACTGCTCTGCCTCTGAGGGTGAATGAATAAATGAGTGATTGTAATCCATTGCCTGATATTAAAGAAAGGGTACAGAAGTGTCTTTTATCATGATTTAACTGATCTTGGTCAAAGTTGCTTGTCATCGAGCAAAATACAGCTGTCATGTGGTAATCTTCCTGATGCCCTGCSATTATTGATCCCCTGAAAACTCTTTATTCCTTATTATTCTGTTGTGGTAAAAGAACTCTCTGTAAAATGATGCCAAGAACCAAAAGTCCTTTTTCTTTCTGTACAAGCTGTCTTGTTTTCAAAGATGGTTGGATGTATTTGTCCAAAGGACATTAGCATTCTGGGATGCCAGACTCAATGGATTGGAGGTGAGACTCAAAACTGGAGAGAGAGACCCCACTGCTGTGCTTAGCAGAAGAATGCTGGCATGGATGCGGGAGGATGCAGAACAGAGCTGTTGTCCTTCTGTTTCCTTAGGGATCTTTCCATAGTGGAATTGTGTTGTACTTGCAAATCAGTGAGGGCAAGACTAGTGTGAATATTTAAGAGAGTGGAATATGAGGTCCTCAAATTTTATCCAGTACCTCCTTGTTGGAACTAGCTGGGCCAAAGTCATCAAAAGCAGTTGAGATCATTGGAAATGAAAACTGTATCTGGCCTTGCACGTTGGGCCAAACATAACTCTTGGATGCAACAGCAAATCATCTCTATGCTCAAATTATACTGCTTTGCAGTCTGTCACATTACATAAACTCTAAGAATTGGGGTCTAATCAGTATGACATCTCCACCTAAGGGCTTACAAAAAACTAGTATCAGGAACACTTTGATATGGTGTGTGGGACTGCAGCAACTAGTTTTTTTCTTTTTGTTTTCTTTTCTCAAGGAGTTTCTCCTTGCAACTCTATTCGATTCTATCTCCTATTTTTTTAATATGTTTGTCATGTACAGGAGGAGAAAATTCACCCCTCTAAAAACTTGCATGTCACTGCAATGTTAGAGGTGACCTTCTGGTGACTATTCATAATACTGGTTATTCATAAATGCACTACCTGGAGTGCTCTGGCGCTGCCTGTTCCAGCCCAGTGATCTCTATCGTGCTCCCCAGGCTTTGCTACTCCAGGCTGTTCTTTGTCCTCTACTAACAGTTGGCGGGATTTGAGGATATTTGAAACCTCTCTTCCGTGGGTGGTTTGGGCAGATGCCCCTCTCAGCTCCCCCTTGCCATAGCTTTGCTTAGGACACTACATTGTTTGCCTTCACCTTTTTGTTAGCAGGGATTCTAGTTTCATAATTTCAAAAACTGGCTTGGTTTGAATTCCCCATTTCAAGGATTCTTTGAATTATAATTTGATTCAAGCTTATTTTTAATTTTGCCCTCTACTACTATTGAAAATTAGAAGTAATTTGTTCAAAACTTGACTGACTTGAAAACCAGCATAGTGAAATACACGCTTAGGCATCCCAGCACTGAGTAAAAAGAACATCTACCAAAATGAACATTTTGATTGCAGTGAACCATATATGTCATACTGAAGGAAAAAGTATGCTAGAAAATGTCTTCTCACCAATTTGAAATGATGAAACATAATGCATAATGAACCTGTTGCATAATAGATATAGACTAATGTAGGGAAAGTAATTACAGTTAGTGCCTAAATGACTACATGTATCTAGATTACATACAAAATTACTGTGCTGCAATGTTATTTAGGTCACAAAGTCAAGTACTGAGAAGTTACAAGCTAATAGAATTAAGCACTACACAATGTTAATTCTGTCCCCTTTTGTGTCTGTCCTTTACCCTGAATTGGGCTCTGGAAAAAAAGTCTTAGGTGATCATATAATTAGAAACTGAATCACAATATAGAATGACATGCTTTAGGATAACAATCATACTTTTGCCATGCTTCCAATTTTGCTTGGGCCCAGAGTCAAGACGAGAAATGGTAGTTTTTGAAAGTTTGCTCCCAGCCAAATGTGAAGGGAATATGCTAGCACAGATTAAAGGTACAGCTTCAGCTCCAGGTTTTTACCCCTGCAAAGCTGTCCCATCACCTGAAGGCTGGGGCTTGGCATGTGGTTGGACTGCATGAAGAATAATGCCTGGAGGAGAAGTGTGTGTGTACAAGAGAGGAGAAAACACTTGCAATGCTTTCATTATGTAGCACTGAGTTTGGGAATCACAAATAATCATGCTCAGAAAGGGCCATGTTGCAATGGACTGCACATGGAGCACATACAGGGAGGGTGGATGGGAGGTATGACCGAACTAATTCCTGGTGCTGTCTGAAGCTAACATTTGGTGTAAATAAAGCCTGAGAGGGCTAATATCTAAAAGTAAATGGAAGCTCAGCTAGAAGATTAGTCTGTTGCTTACAATTCAGGTCAATATTTGTGTTTCAGTCACCTGCATATCCATGTCCTAAACAATTCAGAGTCTTGAGGCAGGCAACAGAGTTACTAGAGCTGCTAAAAAAGTAGCAGAAATTCTTCATAATAAAAATCTGGTATATGCAAAAATCACAGTGAATATTAAATATTAAATTACATTTTCATGATGTAAAATAACTGGAAAGTAGAGCTTATTAAATAAAATGACTTTGGGCTGATTAAATTTAGTCAAAGAAGTGCTTTGAAATCCTGAAAATTAATAGATCCTTTAGAGCACATAGAAGATTCTAAATTGAGGGAACTATATTGAATTGTCCTGATTTATGCAGAAAGTGCGTGCACAGATTTATCACTGTCATGAAAACCAGTTTAGGCTGAGCTAGAATTTTTAGCCTGCTGTAGAGGGGAAGCATTAGAGTTTGGAAACCCATTTATTTTCAAATCCAGCCTTCCCTTGGTTTATAGAAAAGACCATAGAATGATAAAAATAAATAAATAGTGTCCCAGGGCACTGTCTGTCACTGAAATGGAGGCTGAGAGAGGGTTTTGGGGCATCCCTGGGGGAGCGGTGCGGGGCACAGGGGCTTTGCAGAGTCCCCCAGGGTGCAGGGCAGCCATTTGGGACAGTTGGGCCCAACCAGGCCCTGGCACCTGGCAGGAGCTTGCACTGGAGGCTTTTGCGTTCAACACAAATTAAAGGGAAAATAGATATATTAAAAGTAAATGTTATGCTCTCCTGCATGTACGTGCAAGCACACACATCCACCCATATGGCTGTGTCTGCAGCACACTTGGATCTGCATGTCTTGGAGAGATGCTGGCTAGTGAGTGAGCTGGCAGATAAAAAAAAAAATATATATATATATATATATATATATTTTCCCCCCACTCTTATTCTTATCAGTCTTTAATTACCTCTTGTTTGGCTTGGCCTGGTGTCTCACCCCTCACAGCTGCCACAAAACTGTGGGGATTGCTGCTAAGGTAAAGCTGTATTTACACACACACACACACACCCACCCACCCACCCAGCCTATTTAAATGCCAGGGTAATTATGTCCTGCTGCTACTAATTGCAAACCAGGTGCACCAGGGTGAAACTGTACAGCTGGTCATCTTGGGCTGCAAGCAGAAGGTGCCAGGAGCAGCCCACGCGCGAAAGCTTTGAGGAAAAAGCAGGGCAGAACGTTGCCTTAGTGGAGCTGTTGCCTTTTGGTACTCACGGGGGAGGCTGTTTTGGGCTGGCTGCTGGTGACTGGTCGTGGAGGTAGGGGTTTATTCCTTGCTTTTGCTGCGAATGCGTAGAGAAGCAGGAGTTGGGCTAAGGATTTGAATTTGATAGTGGCTTCTGTGCCAGCACCGTTACATCTCTCCCATCTGTTCCTGATGCGCTGTGGTTGCTATGAAGCTTCTCTGTGGAGGCTTGCACCTTTTTCTGGAGGGTTCCCTCGCCCACGAGGCTTGTGCATGAAGGTGTTACCTGGGTTTTGGCTGTTTGGATTAGGGTTTTCTTGAGGGGTGTGTGTATGTGGGGGGGCTGTGTGTGCAGGCAGCTCCCTCTCTGCTCCCCCCCCCCCGTGGTTCTAGAACCTTTGGCCCACCATTTTGTGTGGCTGGCCAGCTGCCATTTTGTGCAGCCTGTGTTGAGGCCTCAGCCACTCCCTCTGATGGAAGTAGAAGCCAATAGTTTAGCAAAAGCAACTCCTGCCAGCCTCCTGTGTGTCCAGTAGGATTTTCTTCCTAACTTGGAGTTAGCCATTAGGTATTAAAAGAATAGTCCTTTGTGGTGTTTGTAAGGTAAAAGCCTTGTGAACCTCTCTGTGGTAAATACTGGTTGCTGCGTGTTTCTCTTGGAAATGCAACTTGTTGCTCTTAATGTCTGTGACTTTGTTGCCTCCCATGGCTAGATCTTTGTAAGGTAATAGTGGTGCTTGCTGTGGAAGACCAAAAGCATCGTGGTGGGGTGGTTGTGCTGCACCTGTATGTAAATTCTTGCTGTAACGTTTACTATGAGGTGTACCTTTATACAAGACTTCAAACTTTATATTAAGGCATCTTCTTGTGCAACGTTGCAACCGGAAACTGTTTTGGGTAGTCTCAAAACTTTGTGTGTTTCTGGTTATCCCTAAGATGGTGTATTTTGGATTAATTTGGGTTGTGGAGGGGCTGTCTGGCTTGGAGCTGCTAGAGAGCCACTCTTGGTAGTGACTGGAGGTGAGCTGTGTTACTCCCTAGCCTGAGAGTCAGGCTGCTTGTGCCTCTCTGGAAAGTTTTGCTGCCAGAAATAGCTCCCCTTGAATGAGTGAAGGTACTGTATCATTATCATACTATGCTGTGATATATCACTGCATGCAATATTGCTATATAGTGTCATAAATGAAGGGGCTGGTAGTATAACAGAGAAATAATTCTGGCATCTGAGCTTACCCTAAGGCATTAGTCTCAAGGTATATTCACTGAGAATATGCCCCATGACTGATTAAAAATAAATAAATAATGGAATCCATTGCTGACACAAAGATTTTTAGAGCAGTATGAGCAGGTGTCTGAAAAAATCTGAGGCGCTTCTGTCAGAAAACGTTAGTACTGAAAGCTGAATTTTACTCACTGAAAGTGTCAGGAATAATGTTGTATAGAAAACGCGTAAAAGGTGCATTGCTGCAGAATTTCAGAATGGAGAATGCAGTATGAGGTGAAACTTCTATTTCAATTCAACAAAAACTAATTATGCTTTCTTTTCTGATTATCATTTTAAATGTTCTACTACCAAAGCAAATAGTATATTATGAACAAGTAATGTGGAGTGTTTAAAGTTCTGATGTTCTGATAATTCATTTAAAATGCAATCTAGGCTAGTGGTTAGTAAATCTTTAATGGACAGACAGCAGCAGTAGTATGACAGCTTTGCCAATGAGATTACAGCAGCAATGTCCACATCACACTTTATTCTTCCCTTGCCTCAAAACGCAGTATTACAACTCTGAGATCCAAAGTGTTCACTTTGGGGAGTACTGTTTAAAAATGTGCTTTCTGTAAGTCATCTAATAATATCACAGGATAATATTTGTATCTATTTTTCCCCTCAATCTGTGACAAACTGCTGGTAGCAATTATGTGCAATTGCTCAGCATTTTGCATGTAATCAAATTAAGGTTCTGGTCAAATTGTACATCACAGCTGAGATTCCTAACATGAATAAAAAGGGACTGTGTCAAGCTGTGGGATTGCACAGTATCTGAAGCACCATTTTCATTGTCCATACTTGTAGAGCTTATCCCCCCTGCCCCTTCCCCCCAACTGTCTGGCTTTAAAGTATTTTGGTTTATCTGCAGAACTTGATTGCTCTTATAGAGTACTCTGAGTACAGTATATAATGGGGTAGTTACTTGTGACTTCCTATATTAAAGGCATCTTTGTTGCACAAACAAAGATTCATTCACTGAAAATCCCTGCAAAACATTTTGGAAAAATGTTAGCCATATTAACTCTTTATATTCGGTTTTACTGGTGCATGTAGAATGACAGCTATGGCAAATTAAGCTCTTGACCTCCCACATTCAGGGATTCTCTTCCAGTGGTATTTTGATAATTGATAACCTGTGGAAATTTGCCTTGGCTACGTGCTGGTTTTGGCTTGAAGCTTGTGTTTGCTGAAAACTAGTAACGGGCTTTATAAAATGTATTCCTTTCTTAATAACTAATGCAATTGCTCAGATTAAGATAGTTTGGGAGTTTTAAGACCGTGCGTCTGAGTTAAGAGTATGCCAGGAGCATCACTGTCTTCTTGTGGAGCTGACACATTTCCTGCCGTGGAAGTGACCGCTGTGCCATGAATTGCTAGTGTGAAGGTCCAAGCTGGTAAAGACATAACTGTGATGCTCTACTTCATTGTCTCTGATACATTTGCTTCTCTAGGCATCCATTTAGTTCTGCTGAAATCCTTGCATCAGGTGTTACATTCGCTATAGCTAATTCTAAATGCCTTGAAGCTCATGAATGACATGAGAAATGGTATTTTCACAACAGGCTAAGCTGTGGAGAGGCATTTGGTCTCTCTGGTGATTGTTTTTTTGCAAGACCAGTTAAACGTGAACGTGTGCAAGAGTATTTTCATGTGACTGCCTTAAGTGATAGGACTTCCTGGAGTGTGCGTGAGGCACAGATTCACAAAGGAATGGTGTGTGACTTGAAGTCCTTGCAGTGTAGCAAAAGGTATAAGAGGGCTTGATGTAAGCTGTGTGTGCAATTATAGAACTCTTGGGAAGTTACCAGCCATCCCATGGATGGGAATGCACTTCAGGCATTGGAACTGACTGGACTTGGGCTGATGAAACAGTACTGTGTCTTTTTTTCCCTGGGTCTTTTTTTCATTGGGTCAGATGGTGAAGCGCTGTTTTGTGAATTTACCTCTGAAAAGGTCTTAATTCATCTTCTCCTGCAATCTTGCTAAATATTGCAGGCTTCCCCCCCACACACTTAAAAAATGGAAATTCTAGAATGCTTACCTAAATACCTCCTTATCTTAAGAAAATATCAGGCTGATGGTAACTTTCATTTTACAAGTCCTATGCACCATTACAAATAGTGTGCACCCAAAACCTTCAGTTAAAAAAAAAAAAAAGCCAACAACAAAAAAAAACCCTCCCAGTCCCCTCATGTTAAAGAGAATAAAATCAGCTTTGAAATTAACTTAGTTCAAAGTTTTTCTTGTAGATTTTGTTTTCTTTCTTTTTTTCGTATGTGATGGAAGCTAGTCTGCAAAAATAACTGACTGATCACATGACCAGAACTCTTCTGAAGTATCCTTTGTATACTATCTAGTGTGTTACAGCTACATGAATACTCTTGAGACTTTTTTTTTACTTACTTTCTAAAGCCTAGCTTTCTCTCTTCCTCCTGATGTAGAATGCTTGCCAACACTTGGTCATCTGTGACCCTCAGCTGCTGCGCTCAGGAATGCATGTTTCGTTCCAGTAGCGGTGGATGACTGAGACTGTGATTTCCTATTTGTGTACCACGCATGTATATGTGGGTAGTGCAAAAGTTAGCCAAAAAAGGGGGGGGCAGGACTCTGTCATGAGTAGAAATCTCTTGCGACTGTGCAAGAGCTTTCTGGGAACTTGAACTTGCCCTGGCCGGATGCTAATATCCTGGCCTCAATTCAAGATGATATTCTAGTTCTTGCCAAGCACAGCAGCTGGTCACTGCACAGAAGCAGAAGCCTGTTGGTTTGCCTGGGATAGCATTCGGAGGTGTCACGTGCCACATGTGTGTCTCTTGGAACTCAAACTTCTGGATTTTTTAGATCCAGATCATGTCTCTCATAACTTGATCTTGGATTTCATACAAATAACTTCTTGTATCTGAACCTGTGCTTTAGTGAGACCATTTATGAGAACTATTTCTGTAGCATTTCCAGTGTAAATCTGACTGCTCTACCTTGAGTTATTGCTGGGCTCATTGTTGTGTTCTGGTATGCATTCTCTAGTCTGCCTTCTGGCAGCCTAGTGTTTCACCAGGGGGGTGTTTCCAGCGATTTTGGGACTCTAATATGGACTATGTCAGAGTATACTTGAAAAACAAACTAGAGCTGATATCCTTCCTCCTCCTGGTCTATTTTTGTAACTGTCCCTCATCACAGGACCTGGAGCATGCAAGATTTTCCAGGTGATAGTAATAGATGGAAAGATGCCACTGCAGCCCCATTTTTATCCCCTAAGTGAATATGTGCCAGCAGAATCTTCTGCAGACTTCAAGGAGAGCAAAAATGGGCTGTTCCTGGGGACTGTAATGTATTGGAAATAACAGGTAATAGACTCTTCCTGCTCTCCCTGCAGGGTCAAAACCTTGCATCAGCGAAGTGTAGTTTCAAGCCCAAAAAATTTCAAAATAGTCTGCGACTGAGCTGCCAAAACAAATGGTCTTATGTATTTTTTTGTAAAAAGCTGTAGGAACCCAGGAAGATCTTTAGAACAAGAGCCCAAATTCCTGCTCTTTGAGCTCACGTTTCTTCGCTCACTTGACAGTAATAGTAAGCTGATATGTTTGGGAGCTTAACGTTAAAGGGGAAACTTATGCTTGGTGAACTTTTGCTAAATATTCATCATCACACTGGAGCACTTGCTGAATCATTAGGCTTGTTTTGTATTTCCTTGAGCAAGGATGTATTTTGCTTTGTGTTTTTGATTACAGGAAATAGTAATAAAGTGGTTAAAATTTAATTTTCCAACTTGGAAATTCAGACTCTTGAAATTTAGAGACATAAGATTAAAAATTCCTGAGCAACTGATAAATTATTCATGAGTGTGGAAGGCTTTTGCATTACTGCCCAGAAGTAGGGATGGTTTAAAAAAAAATAAAAATCTAGCAATGTTTATCTCTAGTAATTCTTTTATACTAATTACAAAGTTCTAAAGATGCAATTGGAGAAAATTATTTATTCATAGAAAAGGGCAAGAACAATAGAGGTTCCTAAGTTTCTGTGACACTAAAATGCAAAAGTCATATCGTTTTAATAATGACAGTTGAATAAGTCCGAGCAAACAATGAGCAGGAAGAGTTGAGTATAAACGTTTAAAAGTATCTCTGCAAAACTGCTTTTGGTTCCAGTAGCTGCTGGTTCCCCTTCAGTTTGTTCACCTCTAAGAAGAGATTCTATATTTAGTAAAGTAAATGTGCATGAAATCTATATGCAAGTATTTTGTCTGACAAGTTTTTGTGTTTTTAAGACTTGGTAAGTCGATGTGCAGGCACCAGAGAAAATCAATTGTTACTCTTTTTATAATATGAAGTTCCTTATTCAGCATGTGCTAATGGGTGATAACCTCTTATCAGCCACACTAATACTGTTCCTAGCAACTAATTTATTTGCTCCTGGTCTCAGCACCTATGTCTGAGCCATGCTATTGCAACACCCTTGAGGTTCTCGATCTCTGTGACCTTAGTCTTGGTGTGCTCCTGAGGACTTTGTAAGAACACCCAATTTGGAAGGCTGGGGAGTCCTTGGGGAGGTCTGGCTCTTCCTGTGTGCTTCTGTGAACATCTTTGGATGCTGTGGGTGGATCTGTGTATGGCAGCACATCCATCCAGTAAGGCCTGAGTTAACACATCTTGCCACACAGCCCCGGGTGTTGTGTAGTGCTGTATTACGCCTGTGCATTGCCCGGGTGGTTAAAGCCCCTTTGACTGGCGCTTGGCTTTGCAGCATTTGAGTTGTCTTTTTGGGTGACAGCCAAATGGACTGATTGATATAAGAGCATGTGAAGTCACTGTTAAGATCTTGCATTTTTGGCTGCATTTCATGAAACTGAGGTCTGTTTTGTCTCTAATGGTATTTTAAGAAATGCAAAATTGTCTTTCATATAATATAGAAGTGAGGCACAAACCTTTCCATCTACATGGAGGATAAAAAAGCACTGGTTATATGTAATGTGACCTGCCACAGCCTTCACTGCAACTAAACATAGTTTATTCTTTGCACCTGTCAGTCTAAGTGCTTGTTACTGTGCCCATTTTTAAGTGGGGTGCATATAAACCTTGACCTTTACCTGGAGTCAACCTCCATGTATGTGAAAGGCAGTTGGCTTGCCTTTTTAAATTTTAAGGTTTGCTAAGGTGAAATTATTGTAGCCTCTCTGAGGAACTGTCCTTTGAGTTGAGGCAGCTGGAAATTGAGGAGATAATTGACCTCTCTTCCTTCTGATGTTCCACTGAGCTTTGATTAGTGCCTGTTGGAGCTTTTGACCCTGAACTTTACTGATGCATCACCAATATGCAGCAATAACACAGCATGGACACCTCTTCCCTGTAACTTTTTCCTGAAAGCTTGAGTGTTTTGCATTTGCAGTTTTTCAAGCTTTTGTAGACTTGGTGAATAGCTCCATCTCAGCCATAAAACTTTGCTGAGCAACAACATTATTATTATGGAGATTAGTAATAGAATGACCTGGTGACTTTTACACTAATTGTGAGCTTTCAGTTCTAAATGTTAGGATTGGCATGTACTGTGAAAAAGAAGCTCCAAGGCAACTCCTTAAGGTTGCTACAATGCTATTGCTGTGGCAAATAAACCAAAATCATGTAGCAATTGGTTATTCAGTACCACTGTTGTTTAGCAAGGAGCTGAGAGTTTGTCCCCTTAGTTTCAGCTGCAGCTTAAAATCCCTTATTAGTTTGTGCTACTTATGCAAAAGTCACAAAATGAGTATTTCTAAGGGCACTGCTAAGATGTTGGTCCATAACTACATCAGATGAGCAACTACTTGTGCATCTCTGCAGGTGGAATCTGGCTTTGTGTATGACAATGGCAAAAATAGCATTGGCTTTGGTAGACTGGGTGGTAATACCTTGTCCTGACATCTTTTCTTTCTGCACTTGCCACTTCTATAGCTGTGTGGTCAGTGTAAACTGAAAGAACAATTTAATTCAAAGGCAGCAGATTTCGTGTCTGGCTAAAGAACATGTTTGTATCCTGTCCTGTCCCCTCCCCCCCATCTCCTCTCCCCCCCCCCCTTGTGGAATACACTGTCAAGGATTGGTTGGAGTAAGTGGTGTGAGCTTACATTGTAAAACAGATCTTGATGTAAATGGAATAAATGTAAGACGTTATAGAGGTAATAGAATTCATTTTTATTTAGAATTTTAGTACAGCTGAATTTCAAATGGAATTTCTAAGGTTTTTTTATTGATAATTATTAAATATAACGTGAGGAATTTGTGAGTAGAAGTGTAGAGTGTCTCACTGTTGCAGAATACCTAGCATCTTTGCAAACAGTTCCCAAGATAACTATTTTATATACACAAATAAGTGTTCTGAAGCTGGCTATCTAAAACAATGACTCAGCTATAGATCATACAATTGTATTATAAAAAAGGATGCATCAGTCTTGTTCAGATAATCATAATTCTTCTTGCTGAAAGATAAATGAAGGCTTTCCTGAGATGTCTATTCTTCTGCTTTGTTAGTTCTTATTTTTAAAGATCTAATATGAAGCATATGTACCAAAGACTTCATATTTAATGATGAAATTGCAATGAACCCTCTAAACTTACTTAATTTCTAGTGAGGAAGCTATAGTGGGACAGCAATGACACTTATTTGGAAGAACAACACTGGAAAACGTTGGCTCAGAGTACATTCTGAAAAAAAAAGACAGGGTTGTATTGCAGAAGGTTGAAAGAATTGGAACAGGAAAAGTAAATTATTGTGAAATCAAAGATGACAAATTTCTTACAGTAAATGTGTTCTTTGAATCTTTGCTCCAAACTCTTAAACTTTTCTTTAATATTAAATGTAATTGTGATAAGATAATCCTAGCCTAAATACAGTTATAAAGATGGATGTGTTTTCAAAAGCATGCTTTCAGACATAAATGGGAAAATAAATTTTCTTTTTCCTTTAGAGATGACATAAAAATGTGTATTTTTGGTTGTTGTTTGTAGAAAGATGGAATTATGTATGGCAGAACACTTACCATGGTAAGATATAGTCGGATTATGATGGCTGAGCCACTGGCTGCTTTTTTTTTTTTTTCCTCTTAACTTCAGATCCAGCAGCAACCAAGGAATAACTATAGAAGATGTTTCTATAGCATTTTTAATTATGTTAATTACTATGCATTTCACTCAAAGGTGCCAATTTTATGTATAATTAAAATAATCACTTTTATGCAATTTAAATGTCAAACCTAGAGTATAAATATACATATAGAAATCTGTATGTGTTTAGAGAAATCCTTCTCTTCTAACATGCAAGTACTGAAAAACAATTTGCGTAGTTTTTTTGTCACTTCTATATATCTAATGTACATGAAATCCTGTACAAATTTAACTGGGGATAAAATGCAGACCTTGATTGTAATTAAATGTCTCCTTTGAGGATTATGTTCTTCCAGAGGCAAAAGTATTCTTGCATCTTATATTATTTGTATTAAAACACTCATTAGTCTAAAGACTGTTTCCCTTTAACTGTGAGGCTGTATAAAACTGCAGTGAAAATTTTACACTGGTGACTTAAACAGCTGGAAAGAAGGGATAAGGAAAGAATGGAATCTTCTCTTTTCTGAGCCTAAATGAAATGCCCTGGAGCACCATCTGGCCAGATCTCGGGGGCTATGGGCAGATAGGAGAGGCCCAGTTAGGGCAGCTATGGTATTATTTCTGGCAAATGTATGGGAATGTTCCTGAGGCAGGAGCGAAGGTTAGCGACAAAAGACATGGTTTTAATGTGCTTATGCCAATCAAGATAGTGCTTTCTGTTAAAGAAGTCTGTGGAAAAAGTCCACAGATTTGGCTTGTTCCTACTGTACACAAATAAATGGGAGTTCAGTCCATGAGGTCAGAAGGGTTAGATCTAAGCAGATGGGAGTACTGTGATAATCTACTGTACACAGATCTAAAGTGTGACCCCTTTGGGTGCCTAAAACACTTCTGGAGCTAACTGGGACTTAAGTCACCTAGGCATTTCTGACCATTTTACCAAACATCCTGAAAGTTGGTAGTTGTGCCCCATTTTAGGATTTTTCAAAAGTTAATGGAAAAACCTCTTATGGACAAACCAGCTGGCTGGATTCTTGGCTGTCTGAGGTGAAGAAACTGAAATGCACATATTTTGAGGACGTAGATATGTTGTCTGTCATGGGGTGCCACTATGTATTGTTTGTTCCTCCTAGAGACTTATTAGTGAACCTTATCTGCCTTATTAATGTTCACTCTAACCTTTCATATAGTGCCAAATCCCAAGCTGGCAGTTGAGAGGAGTGTGGCTAGAGTCTGGCTTGTCCACCCCCTGTTTTTCATACTGGATATATCAGCTCCCTAAAGAAGCTTCTCTTTCCCTGTCTTCTGTCACTGTTTTTCTGGGGGAGGGGATCATATAAGACTTTCTGAAATAGTGAACTGTACAAAGAGTATTTACTTCA
Source organism: Apteryx rowi (assembly GCF_003343035.1). Classification (NCBI taxonomy): domain Eukaryota; kingdom Metazoa; phylum Chordata; class Aves; order Apterygiformes; family Apterygidae; genus Apteryx; species Apteryx rowi. The sequence goes on from NW_020450692.1 coordinate 415,846, forward strand.
GTGACCATTGTATGAAACGCCTGTCTTTGAAATTCATGTTTCATTTGCTGGAAAACACTGTTTTTCTGTAGCTTTTCTGTATTCTTTGGAAACTTTGTTTCTAGGAGGAACTTATCAGTTACATATGAAGAATAATGTGCATATGCCACAAGCTGGAACAATGTTCATGCAATACCTATCTTACAATAAAACATTACTCATGTTTTCAAAGATTAAAAGCTTAAGTACTCACAGAATTGCTTAGTTTAGAAGGGACACCTTAGAAAGTCTCCTCTAGTCCAACCTCCTGCTGAAGCAGGATCAAGCTATGAGCTCAGACTGGCAGGCTGCTATGGGATCCTCTTGGAGCTGTCTCTCCTCTAGCCTGAGCAAACCAAGCTCTCTCAGCCTCCCCTCATAGGACGAGTACTCCAGGCCCAGACCATATCTTGGTGGCCCTTTGAGCTCGCTCCACTTTATCAATGTCTGTCCTGTATTTGGGACAAAGGCCTCAAAATTGGATGCAATATTCTAGATGCAGTCTAAAGTATTACAGACTTGATCTTTTTTAAATAGCTTTAGGAAACTTTCCATTTACCACTTTAATGGTGTTGAGAAAATAGGTGAGAAATACATCCAAAAAACAACTGTTTTTAAGAACTTATACAATGACTCAGAAATTTTCAGAACAACAATTTGCACAATAGCTAAGAATATGTATTTTCATACAATGAAGGAATGCTTACTTTCTTCATGGAATTTTTGTCTGTAGCTGGACAAAACACTGAATGGGAAATATTTTGGAGAATTGTCAGAGGAAAAGCAGGGAACACTATTGATGTTTTATTTCAGTAGTTATAATATTTCAAAATGTGTCATCCACATGTCACCATGGTTCTTTTTCAAAATTGAGAACTTCCAGCAAAACAAATGATCTTGGGTGACTTTCTTTTATAGCCCAGAAAAAGCTTTAGTTTGGGGAAGGAGAAAATTAATGGAAGGCATTGATATATAAGGCTAGTTGTATTCAATATGTTTTGTTGTTGCCTCCCTTGCTCCCCCYCCCCCCCCCCCCGAAATTGACCCTTACTTTATTGAAGGCAAGGTTGTGGTTGCTTTCATTATTGTGGGTGGTATTCACTTCTCCAGGTAGTTCCACTGAACCCAAGTTATTAACAATACCAGATGCTGAGATGCCTGTCTTACCAGGTGTGATTGTAAATTCTTTCTGAAAAATAAGTAAACTTCTGCCTGGAATTTGAATTTCTTTGCAATGAGTATCTAATACATCAGCATATAGAAAGTTAACTAAGGTTCATTTCCTAACTTCAAATTGGATCAGAAGTACAGATACCAAACAGCTCAGAAACAACTTAAAAAAAATATATAATTTATATATATATTTTTTAGTGTTGGAATTAGATAAGACATTCTAGAAGTTTTGAGAAAACTAAGTCAGCTCTAGGGAATTCAGACTGTGTGCTAATAACTATATGAAGTATTACCTGTATCACTGAACCAAAGCTTCTGGGAAATACCTAGTACCGAAGAAAAAAAAACTTGGACTGAATAGAAATATTACTGTTGTAATCCTAAACACCATTTTAATTAATATTCTCAATGTACTGTTTCACTGGAATTAAAGCTTTTTGTGTTATTTCTAATATTCTCTAGATTCCTTCCTTATGCGGTGTGTGTGTGTATATATATATTAAAAAATTTTTTTTACTTGGTTATCCCTCCCTTACACCCCCCCCACACACACACTTTTCCTCTTTTGGTGCAGTAGTGGATTAGCTTGTCTCTAATGGGAAAGATATGCACACCACTACTGAGGAAGGATGCTGCTGAAGAGGACAGGAGAAGACAGAACTGTGTACATATTCATAAACCTTTTCTGCCTTCTCCTGTCTTGCAAACAACTCCAGATCAGAAGGTCAGTTTGGAATTGCAGTGGCAGCTTTTTTGCTATGAGGAGGAACTAAACTATTTCTACAAGAAGTTCCTTTAGGCTGTTGTCTACTCCAGCTGGTCCTTTTCTCTTAATTTTGCATGTATTTAAAAAAAAAATCAGCAGTTAAAATTAAACTGTTTCTGAATGAATACTTACAACAGAATGAAAAAATAATACTCCTTTTAAATGTGGTGTTCTCTTTACAACAATTATATGTGGTGGTGGGGGAGAAGATGACAAACTTCAGTTTGTATGGAAGTGGCAACTGATATACTAAAAAGTGATAAGTAACACTGCAAACATTGTTTGAAATCCAAAAATCAGAACTTCACAGGCTTCCAGACTAACTTATGAACTTCCCCTCCCAATAATAAATGAATATGTAACAGACAGTGAAGTGCAGCCTCACATATAAAAATGTGGATTTTCATTTCCCTTTGGTTGAGGTATAAAGATATAAATCTATTACGGATATGCATCTGTAAGGAGTTGCTCTCTAGCTGAATTAAAGCAATACAGATTAGACTTTTGCTACCAAATATTCTCATGGGTGAGGGGGGACCCTCGCTTAAAACCTTTAGAATAGTAAGCTAGCCACCCTTTTAATCAAGTCTCATTGGTTTGTTGCTTGTGAGTTACTTCCTTTGCTTTAGCAGAGCAGGAAGGAAGAATTCTGTGAGAAGGGAAATGAGTTGTAAGCGCTGTTTTGGTTTCTAAGCGTAGACTGACAGTGAGTCAATCTGAACAAAATCTGACATATTATGATGGACTGCAGGAGAGGGAAATGCTCTCTGAATTTGAAACAAGTGCTGGTTTGTTAGTTTGATGCAGTGGGAGCAAGAGGTCTGTTACCAAGTTAAATCTTGAGAGCTGTGTTCAGCTAAGGCTAATGTGACTGAATTTTAGGGTGGGCATGGGCTGTTCATTTGTTTTTTGAAATGTACCTAAAGAGAGGCACTGGAAGTTCTTAGTACTTGAATTCTTAAGCAATGAAAGAATGTGGGAAATTCCTTTTTGAGTGCTTTAAGAATAGAGAATTTGATTTATAGCCATTATACTGCAAGGCAAAGAGATTTTTAGGAGCATAGACACTTAGAAAAAGACTGCCTCTTGCAGGTCACAGGTGAGGTTAATTTTGTCTTGGTCTAGGCAAGACAAATGTCAGGCTTTTCTCTGTTGTGGACAATATGCACAGAAAATAAAAAATATAATCTTTCTTTAAAAGGCAGAGCAGCATCTATTTAAATAAAAAAAAAGCTTAATTGCAGTCTGTTGCCATTTTTGAGATGAAGTGTCATCAATCATGATTCCTTGCCTGATGGAAACTCATAACTTACCTGCTATTAAAAAAAAAAAAAAAAAAAGCATTCAGTAATGCTCTGTTTTACCTGACAACCAGTTTGCTCAACTGGCATCAAACTGCTGCTCCAAAGAGAACAGCAAGCTAGGTGTCAAAGCCCACTCTGAAAAGTGGAGAAGAGCAGCAGGTAAGTCATCTGCTACTCAAAATGCAAGCTCTGCATAGAGTTTTGTTATGGTTGATTTCATTTAAAAAAATACAGTGATGAAAGACCAATTAATGCTAACTTAGTGCTCTGAATATAGGAAAAGCTGATTAAAAAAGTGTTTGGTGTTACCAAAATCTGCTGTTTAACTGTGTTGCCAAACAAAAAAAAATATAAAAACTGGTTACTGGTGTACATGATTTGACAAGACAAATACTTCAGTTCTAATTCCAAATTTACATTACTCAGAATTCTCGTAAGGACTGTGAACATTGTAATAGCTATGGGAAACAGTTGTGTGTTTACCCAGATGCATGAACTTTAGAAGAACAGTCATACAACTCAACTAGCCAAGTATTTGAACAGTGTACACATCTAAGATGGCACTCCTCTAAATTTCAGATATCTTGTATATAAATGTATTTGTGTCATAGTGTTCTGTGCTTTCCTCGGATCTTTTACTGCCCTTGCAAAAGAAGGTCTATTGTTAGATAAGCAGCTCTGTTGCATGAAGAACCCTCTAGGCATATGTGCAAGATTAGTTTATTCACGTAGGTGGGCAGTCTCTGAAGAGCTGAATCAATAGGGAAAAAACATGTTCAGCTACTGATCTGCAGAATTATTACATTTGGCCCTAAGTGCTTTTTAATTTGATTTGCTTTGTATTTCTGAAGCCTTTTCATATATAGGATATTCCTATGGGAAGAGGAGGCTTCATTTACTCTAGTTTTGCTAGACCCAGCAAAGTTTTAACCTATTAAACCTGTATGAGAAGACCACTCGGAAAATGAGATCTTGAAGTTAGTGGCCTATTCTTTATTGTTRGTGGGGTGGCTTTTTTGGTTTATTTGTTGAGTGTTTTTAATCTTAAGAGATTGAATTTACATCTATTGGAGATCAGGTTTGGTTTTCATGTTTTTCTCTGCAGAACCTTGTCAGGTAGACTTCTGTTTCCTCACACTGAGGAGAAAAAACAGCACAGCTAAGATATTGTAACTTTCTTTTTAAAACTCTTGCACCTTGGCTGTACTCTTTTCTGAGCATGCCCGTTTGCATCTTTCTCAACTCTAGAAGGTGCCCTGGTGTGTTATTAACTGTTTGCATGTATGCTTATACTGGAAGCATGGTTAACTTTCATATGCCACTTCTGAGATAAAAGTGAGATTTTAAAAAACAGATTTTTTTTTTTTAATCCTGCCATTGTATTAATACCTAGATCACTGAGATGCAGGAGAAGTTTTAAACTAGTAATCTAACTATAATTAAACTGAGGGAAAAACTGTAAATATGCAGCTTCCAAAAGTCAGTGACACCATTTTCAGATGGATCACATTGCTGAAATGCTGCTTATTTTAAAGCTTTTGTAGACTTGCTACATATAACCATGCTATTTGCTCTGTTACTTGATGATTACAAAACTTTAATATTCAACCACTCATACAAATAAAATCAGATAGTGATTGAGAACTTTGGGTGATAAGTCTTGAGCAATATTATTTTGCATGACTTACCTCCCCCTTATAGGAAGAAACAAGGCTCATTCAGCCAAGCATTTTGTTTAAAAACATCTGATTGTGTCAGCATATTCTGATTTGTAATTTGATAGACTGGTTTTCTCTACTTGTTCTATTTATAGCACACTTTAGGATAATATTAGTGGTTGTTCATGTAAATGTGTCCAGAGGAAAAACTTTAACTGAAGATACTTCCACTAATAGTTTTGTTTTCTTGGAAATGCTTGTGTGGCTGTTCCTTATAGACTGGCTTTGAATTGCTTATCGAGTAAATCAAAATAACTCCTGAAAAATGCACTGTAACTGTGTGGGTTAGGCACACGCGCATGATCTTTTAATCAGAAAATAAACAGAGAATATCATCAAAGCACTTTCACCTTGAAATATTAAATATTGTGAAAGATTGAACATCACATTTCTGGAGGAGAATTATGATCAAGTGGTAAGGATTGCTGAGAGTTCATCAACAAGAGATGGGAGAGAATGAAGCGTATCTGTAACTTTTGACCTTAGTCTAATGGGAATGGATATGGAAACAAGAGCCTTGAGGCCCACTTACTCTGGAAGATGGTTCAGTTGGAATTTTCTCTTTATTAGACACCTGAGAATTCACTTCCATCAGTGTTTTCCCCTCTCCCTCCCCCATATGTATTCTCTTAAGTCTTAAGAGATGAACTTGCACTGCAACTTGACTATATTTCAAATAATTCAGGCAGCTTTTAGCCAATTCTGGTGGTTGCAGGACTACTTGTTTTTCCTCATGTTCCTTTTAATGCTGTAGCAGTTCAGATTGTGAAGTACTTCTTGTTGGAGCATTGCCTATGAGACGTACCAGGTCAAGATACCATCATGATTCAAACAGCCATCTCTGTCAAAATGTGTTCGTTCCAACTGATATTAAAACAAACCTGAATCCCAGGAGAATCAATACAGGAAGCCAAAATTGGAATATCTGGGATTTAGTAGATGTCAGCATGCTTATATTTTGCAGAAAGTCTACTCTTACTTGCCAAGCAGCACCTCTTAGAATGCTGGAATCATGGTGAGATATTACTTTTGTGGATGCTTTTACCAGGCAAACTATTCTATATCCAAACTTTCCCACTATCCTCTCTTATTTTCTTGTACTGCCGTGAAGAGGACTGAGACTTCAATGTAGAAAGCATCTGATTACCATTGAACTGCAAAATATTAGATCTCTGATGGGACAGCCTGTCAGTTTGATCATAGGCATCAAATAGAAATCAAAGACTTGAAGTGTTTTGTGAACAGTATTGTTGGTATTTGTCACAAGTCTTATAAGTCCAAAACTTACAGAATAATAATAAAAAAGCAACTGGTGAATGTCTAAAATTTAGAAAATGTTTTCCAGTTTTTCTGTGCAGCCGTGTGTGCTGAAAGGTTACTTACAAGCATTAATGGAAGCAATACTTATAGAGAAGCCAGACATAAAAAAATGCGTTTAATATAACTTAACAGTACCAAAAGGCAAAAGATCATCAATTCTGTACTGGGAAGTTGGGGAAGTCCCTTTTAATTCCCATAAAAATGAGAAGCAGCGTGGGGGGAGGGAGAGAGAATAGTAAAACTCTAAAAGCGATAGGTGAAGGGAAGGAAGCAGAGACAAGACAGTGAAAGACACTGAAGAAATTGGAAATGAAAGCAGAACATTGTCAACTTTGTCCAAAAATTTTACAAATTTCAAACACAAACATCTTGTACATGAAGGTATAGGCATTTAAAATACACAGTTCTCTTCTTTAAAGTAACTATGCAGAAATGATACTTTCTTAATTAACAAGTAGTATTTGGTAAGGATATGAGTCAGAGTAGCTGACTTCATTCACAAAAATATATTTTTATTGGTGGAGATCCAATGAAATTATGTTCTTGGGGATTTTGCCAGGTGTTAAGATCTGTGAATAAGTTGCAGAATGAAAATATTTTTTGAGAAAACAATCTTTGTATCTTGTGTACACTGACTATAACTTTCCTGCCCTTTTTTGTCTTACTGGTGGTAGTAATATGTTGGTATATGAGAAGAAATGGAGCATGGGCTATTTTGGTTGAGACTGCAGGGTTAGCATCTTTGCAACATGTCTGATTCCCAGTGTGATTCTGGTATCAAATAGCRCAGTAAATAAGAATTCTGCAATGTTGTTTTTCCTCGGTTACTGTTTTGGAGTATAACTATTTAGGATTTAACTTTCTCCTTCAACCTTTAAAATTTGTATTCTCAAAATACTGGAGCATGAACCTTGCAAATTCTGGGGGGGGGGGGAAACCCTGTAGGTATGGATTTAGGAGGAAATTTGGATCTTAAGGTCATCCTAATATACCTCCAAACTACAAATGGAGGTCATTTAGGAGGAGAAAGTCAGAAATAGAATTGTGAGGAAACTATGAATTTCTAGCCCTCATTTGTTTCCTTAATATGAATAGCACATGCTTTCAATCTTTGCTGTTGCTTAATATAGCTTTTCTGACTGGGAATACAAAATACATTAAGTAAAATAAATCAGATGTGTGAAATGTTTGATACAGAAAGCATTTCCCTGGGGACATGCAAAGTTAGCTCTGTTTGACTACTTGCCCTTCATCTCAGGCTCCTGCACTGCCCTGCAGTAAGCTTTGAACACAGCCGTGACTTCAGCCACAGTGGTTTGCCTTTGAGTGTTGGTGAGAATCGATGGCAACCTTCGCTCTTGCTAGTGTACTTGGTGTGCCTTTAAGAGTCACTTGAGTGAGTTTGCTCCTACAGTGCACTCTGCATTCTTGCTCCTTTATTTCAGTCCCCTCAACAATTGCAACCCAGCAGTATGTTCAGTGGAAAGGGGAAGGTTTGAGATTTATTGTGTAGTCTGAGTTTGTTTTCACAGAACAGGAGCTTTCTTTTAATGGTATTCAGCAAGTTCCCTTTCTCACAGGAACTGTGCCAGAAGATGGCATTGCTGTACACAGAGCACTCATCTCCATTGCAACAAGTCATTAAGAGGAATGGAAAAACTGCAGTTTGAGAGTCCATTAGACTGAGTCAAGCTGACAGGAAATGAATTTACCTTCATATCACACATCAAGGACAGTTCCTTTAAAGAGTTTATATAATATGCTGAGGAGTGTTGCATTTTTTTCTTCTTGTTTAACAAGAAGCTTATATTTAAAAATACAGTTTAGTATGTAGGCTAAGTGGATGTCTCAACACTGAGAACTCTTTTCAGGTGGAAATAGAAGACATTATCAAATCTTCCCCTGCTCACAACACCTTGTGCCAGAACCTTATTCTTTGGCTTCAGAATTGCTCATTTTCCTCAAACGCTTTATCCCGACTGTTCCTTAGGTGTAACGAAAAAGATATTGAGTAAATTACGACTGTTTTGTTTTGGTAAGGTGCATCTACAAGCAAATAGTACTTGTTGCACTTCAAAGTCTTCTACAGTGAGGTTTATTCCAAAGGGATATTAAGCAGCCCTCGAGATAAGTGAAATGCTGGGGAAAAACTGCTCTAAACTCAACTTGCAGAAGTGCATTTTTCCAAATTTATACTTTATAGCAAGTTCTTTTATCCCACTGTACTTCTGATTTCTGAAGTGTGTAGGATGACTTGATGTGATAAGTTAGACTGCAGCTGTTGGAAAAGCTGGGATCCAAGTTTTGCTGGGTATCCTAAAATAGCAGATCAAGTCTAGTCTCCCTGAATCTGTGTATTTGTAAGATTACAATGTAGTCATCTTTGGTGTGTTGACAAAGGCTATCTGCTGTGGTTCTAGCACCTCTGGGAATTGCTGGGTTTGTTTGAAAGCAGCTCGTTGCCGCCATGAGCTTTGGAAAATCTTTAGGTTGGCTCCTGCTGGTGGCTGAGCCGTATGAACCAACTCCTTCAATTATGCCTCAAACACTAAACAGAGTTGCACAGAAACTTAATTAAAAGGACATAATGCTGGAAATTAACAAATACCAGAGATCTTCCTTTTGACTACACTGTAAATGAAGTTAAATACTTTTATCAGTAAGTCTTTGAGGAGGAGGAAAGGCAAGGCAAATAATAGTGAACCACAACAATACAGAGAGTATATAACAATTCTTTCATGTTACCCTTTCAATGAGAAAAGTGAGTGCCTATCATCTCTCATTCATTAAAGTGGCCATGTAATATTTCCTGATTCTCCTCCCTCCAAAACTACCAGGTATTAGAAGAGGAAGTGAAGGACGTAGGCAGCATTATTTCCTCCCCTTCCTCCCCATCACCTGTTGAAGGGTGCTCTGTGGGATTTGGTTTGAGTCAGCAGTGGATAGGTAAGGTATAGACAGGCTTGGCACTGGGAAGTAACAATTTTCTGAGGTGAGCCAGGTCCAAAAGGGCAGGTAGATCTCATCTTGCTCTTTCTGCAGGTGGAGATCCCCCTGGGAAGACTATGGATCTACTAGTCACAAAAATCTTCTGATTGATCCCTTTAGCAGCATTTCCTTTTGAGAGAGATCTCCAGGCTGATTGGTGTTATCTTCATGAAATACAGTCATAAAAATGGAACTTAAAAAAAAAAAACTTTAAAATACCCAAGCTCTGATCTACAATGATTCAAAGCTGCTATGTAGACATAGGCTAATGTACATTTGGCAAGTTCATCTTAGTCTCTGTGGCTTGTTCTGCCAGGAAATGAAAATTGTCATTCATCTGGTGGTTTCGGAGATATTACGTGAAGGGCTCTCTTCAGAGTTGGCCTTTGTTAGCTTACTTCTGCAGGTGGTACTTCTGGAGAAAAATATTTTACTTTAATGAGAGTTTTCTTATGCATAATAATAAACAATTATTTGGTGAAATCCTCAAAGTATTCTCCAGCAGGAGAAAATTACTCTGCATTCTGCTTGCTGTTGATAGGTTTTTGGCCACTACTTCTTATATTGCAATATAACGAAGACTTTAAGTCTGTGATGAAAAGACATTCCAAGGTCAGTGAATATGAATATCTTTCTTGAAACTCATCTTTGGATAGTAAGCAGATTTACACCACCCCCATTTGCTAATGAGCAGGTTATTGGCCTCAAAACCAGTTTCTGAGCTCTATGGCCTGGTCAGATCTGCTCATGACAATGGAACTGTGGAGGGAGACTAGACTGTTCAAATGTCATGAAACAGTGTGGAAGAACAGTTCTAATAATCAGAAAGTGTAATGCCTTGCTTCCTTCTTGCAGGAGAGGAAAGTCTCCTACTCATGCTATTTTGATACCTTAATATGGTCCATTGGGAAGTGTTAAAACACTGCTGTTTTTCCCCATCCTTTCCAGAGCCACAACATTTATATATTTAAAAAATAAAAAATTATATAGCTGTGCTGGGCCTGCTCCAACATTCCTTTTATACTTGGGATTTGTTCCTGTTGAACTCGAGGAGTTGGATATGAAAGGGACTCAGCACTATGCTGAACTCTTTATATACTTAGAGCTAAAAGCGTTATTGATTTCATTTGCTATGAATGAAATGATTTAACTGTATGTGGAAAATGAAGGAAGAAGGGATAGGGAAAACAAATTAATGTCTCATGCAGCACACTCCAATGCAATACTTTTCTTGCTTTCTTCATTCCTGACTCCCTTCATACTATACTTGAAACATGTTTTGAATCTGCAGGATTCAAAATGCTCAGGCCTCATCAGGCTGCACCAAGAGCACTGCCACTTGCTTTGCTCTCAGAACAAAGTTGTGAGTCACTTTGTCAATGATTATTAAAAATAGTGATTTATGAATTTCAGCATAAATATCCCCATTTACTGTTTCAATGGGGGTAACATTTAGTGCTGTTAAAGCTTTCTCAGAATCACAGTTCCAAGTACTATTGACTAGATGCTGAAAAACAGAGCTAATCTATAAAGCATTACAGAATAGTTTCCTTCTATTTTTGCATTTCTTCATATTTTCTGTTCTCCTTAACTCCTGCTCCAGTCCTTTCAATCTTTTTTTAATAACACAAAAGCCTGTTTTCTGTTACTTTAAGTATTAACCCACATGTCAAATTATCAAGTCTTATGTGACTAAACAATTCAGGCTTTGCAATGCATGTGTCTGGACTACAAGATTTTATATACTTAACATGGAGCTTTTTTGCATTGTTATGAAACTATATAGCTAGGGAAAATACCTAGTACCCTTCACTGTTAGATTATATTCTTATAGTGAGGTGACACTGTAATCGTATAGCACTTGACTTTGTGCTATGCTGAAATGATTAGGTATTAGAAGAAGGAGAGGTGCTATTCATGATCTTTGAACCACATCATAAATAATATTTTTTGAAAATAAATCCTAGCATTGCTGACCTAGAGTATTTTTTCTATTTAGGAGTGACCATTACTTCACTGATCTGCTTTCTTCTTCTTTGTAGCAATATTCTGTTGTCTTCTATTATGGTCAAAAAGGAAACTTGCATCTGAACTTGTAATATAAAGGATCAGTGTGGCAAGTTTACCTGAAAATCTTGTTGATTACTGTATATGCAATGATAAGAAGGTGGCCCTCTGTTAACCTGGCAGAAAAAACAACCATTTACTTGCATTAGATGTGGTTGGGTCTCAAATGAGAGTTGATGCAAATCCTTGTGACCAAATTAGTTTCTGCCTTCTGGTATTAAACTTGTTCATTAAACTTCACCTTAAAGTTAATTTTTGGGGAAAAATGTAATCTGTAGCAGGACATGCAGGGGGGAAATCCACAGTTTAAAGAGCCATTAATATCAAAAAGGAACTTTATCAATACTTTATAAGACTAGCCTCCTTTTTAATCTTGTGATGCAATTTCCTCTACAAAAAAAAAAGGTTTAGTTTACCATTGTGTTCTGTACTCTTCACAATAAATCAGCCTACCCTGTAGGACCATTTGAATTATAGACTTAACCATGAATCTGTGTGTGTGGGGAAACGCTAAATGCTTACAGGACAACACATTCTGCCTTCGCTTCCTAATACCATCAAGGAGTAAGGCCCTAGGAGTCTGATGTGGAGCTGTTGTAGCTGGGGGTATGTCATGGTTCACTGCCGCTAACGGTGGTGTGACGCATTCATTTTCTTCTAGCCCTGTCATAATGGACTTTCCGTTCTGTCCCATGTACTATTCCATGTCACCAACCCAACAGTTCCTTTTCCAGGATTTTGCCATTGAATTCTACCTGAAGCATAGGCAAGGGATTAGACTTATTTTCTTATTCTAGACTTGCACCTCAAATGTTGTTCTAGTAGGACTGTAGTTACAGAAGTGTATTTTAATGCAGCAGTGAAGCAAAGTAGGCATCCTTTTTAACAAAATTAACATTGCTTGTTAGCTGGCCTCCTGGCTTGCTCAGCAAAACAATTCTGAAACAGCTGCTTCTCCCCTGGTTTCCTGCTTCCCCCTTCTCTCCACCCCTTTCTCTGGCACTGCTACTCCCTCTCATAACTTGCCACCCCTGCTCTCAAATTATTTCTGAAATCATGGTCACACCTGCTTCACAGTTTAATCGGAAAAAAGCAGCTATGTCTGTGTCTATACTGTGTATAGTGTGGTGGATACTGGTTTTCCCCAGCGGCGGGGGCAGACCGTGCTCTCCTCCCCCCGGAAGAGCGAGCCGCGCTCGGCCAAGGCCGGTAGGGACCCGGCAGGTGCGGGGGGCGCTGGCGTGTGCGTCGCGCCCAGCTCCCTCGCCTTCCTGGGGCAGCCGGGAGCTCCTTGGGGAGCTGAGGGGCGCTACTTAAAGGGGGGGGGGGCGTTGGTAGGGGCCCGGTGGCAGCGCAGCGCAGCCCCCCGGTGAGCTGCGGCGCCTGGGCGCGCAAGCGTGCGGCTGGAGTGGGCAGGCTCGGCTGGGAGGGGGCGCGGGGCGCCCGGGAGCCTCCGCTGCTGTCAGCGATCATGTGGTGCGGCGCGGCGCGGCGCGGGCGGCGGCGAGCAGCGGCATCACAGCCAGCGGGCTGCGGGAGGCAGCGCCCTGCGGGGGAGCGCGGCAGCTCGCGCTGACTCGGCGGCCGCGGCGGCTCTTCGCAGTGAGTGGCCGGGGCTGCGGCGCCTCGCGGGGCAGCGGCGGGGGCGCCCGGCTTCTCCGCCCCGCGGTGCTGTGCCCCTGCGCCGCGCGGCTTGCTTGGCTCCGGGGTGGCAGCTGGGCTGCGGGGCTGGGCTCCGTGCCCTTTACCTGCTAGTATTTCGGATCTGGGACCTAGCGAGAGGTGGCTTTGACGTGCTGGGGGGAGGGAAGGCTTTCCTGCTCTGCGCTGTCACTTCCAAGAACCAGTGGGAGGCAAGCTATCTGGACCCGCGTTTTGCAGCAGCCTGGGATGAACAGTTTTATGAAGGGAAGCTTTCTAAAACGTGTCACTAAAAAAGCAAATACACGAGTGTGCAAGTTATTTGTGCCCGCTTTCCTTCCGGAGCAGTTGTAAGGGCTTTTTTGTTGACTGTATTTTGATGTGTTCCTTTACTTGTCAACGTCAACCACAGAACTTGTACTGGGTAAGACTCTATTGAAATAAATAGCAGGGAAGAATAATCGGAATGCTTTTCAACAGAAGCAGGAAGTCTGCATTCTGGCAAAGCAATCCGTCAGGCAATGGGGGCATCAGATAGTAAGCCCCCACTTCGAATTACTAGATGCTTAGAGATTTTTTTGTGATGACCTGGAGGAGTCCAGGGAAAGTAAACATAGATGCACTTGCTGCAACTTTGAAAGAACTGAATGGAAGGGGGACTTGCCTCAGCTGTGCCAGGTTTTGCATTTCGGGAATCTTTCTACAAGGATGAGAATCATGATTATTGGCAAGATGCTCAGTGAGATTTGTCAATAATTCCCGTATAACTTCTGTAAAGAGTTGTCCAAAAGACTTCTGTTTTTTTGTGATGGGAGTGGGTTGCTAGAGGAAATCAACTGGAATTTTGTCTCTTCTTTAAATGAACAGGAGCTTGAGGGAAGCAAAATGCCCACGGTTCCCGAGATGCTCTTTCTTTCTTCTTCCTCAAGGAGTCAGAACAGTAGACAAACATGTTAAATCCCTTGCTTCCTATTTAATTTCCCTCATAACTAGTGCTGCTTTATTATATTAACATTTCTGATATTTAATGACTGAGTTAAGAGACTGTTCATGTGAAATACTTTATCAAATGATTTACAGGCTTGGGGCTTCAATGGAAGTAATATGAGGATTCTGACTGCGCAAAAACTGAGGCTAGAATATTGAATAAAGCCCTTGGGCGTGTCAGCTGTTGAAATACAGATTGTTTTAACCTTTGCTTTTGTATCTGGTTTCATATTTTTCATAGGAAAAAAAGAAATCACTAGTGATAATTCATCTTTCCTAGTTTAGTCTCAGTTGTGCCTAGCTAGCTGATGTGTTTTAGTTTATTTTTCTTTTTGATAGAATGTTAAAGAAGGAAAACTCTCAGGATATGCTTAAACTGCTATAAATGATTTTATATGGGATTGTGCCTATGAAATACTCTTACTGCTGTTTACTTCTAGCATTTTTGTAGGACTGTGTAATGTRCTTGATCTCTGTAGTTGGTGCATTGGGGGTGTTAGTGTGAGCAAAGCAGTGTGTAGCAGCTGATAAGGGTGTGTTCATAGGTTGCACTTTTTGTTTAGGATCCTTCACTTTTATTGGTAGCACAAATTGGAAAAGCTGGTTAATATGGCAAGGKGCAGAAGCAATAAAACACATTTTAACAAGCTCTTTTGCTAAACTATGTTCCCTRTATTTTTTGCTGCTTTGTTTTTGCTTTGTATGTCATTCCTATTTACGTATTATTTGTTTTAGAAGGCTAAAGCCAAAGAAGGCTCTGATGGAAATTGTCATATGAGTTTAAGAGAGAACACAGTATTAGTCAGGTCAACCCTGCCTTCCTGGGGCTTGATCTGAAACCCGCTAAGATCAATAAAAAGCATTGCATTGATCTGGATAGATTTTTTGGATCAGGTCCCTAAGTACCCATATGTGTGATTAGTCGCTGTGGATTCCAGCAGGGTTTCTCAATTTAAAAAGCATGTTTCTGAGTATTTACAAGGAAATTAAAATATATATAATCCTACTTTTCTGTTATTTTATTCTCTTATGGTAAAAACAAGGTGTGGTTTTATTATAAATTTTGCTTATGGTTTTGCCAGATTATTTCATTAGTTTGCAGCACACTGTGGGTAGTTTTGTGCTCTGTATATGATCCTTSGCTTGTCTTTTCAGCCTGTGCATTAAGCTACACTGATACGGTCAATAAATTATCACTTGCAATGCTTCTTGGGTGTTCTGAGTATAATTAGACCTCTTCTAGGCCTGCTACATTTGTAGCTCTAAAAGAAATAAGAARAGCCTCTTATTGAACTGTACACTCTCTCTCTGAGTGATTTAGTCTAGCATCTATATTGCCCCATTGAATCTGTAATGGATTTAAACAGTAGAAAGAACAGAATTCTCAGCAATTGCACTGCTGCTCTCCCTGGCAGTTTGTCAAGGATGGCTTCACTGTTATCAATAGTCATATGGATGTGAAACTGGAGTCATGCCCGTCCACTTCAGAAGCAGCAGGAGTGGACTGAGTTTCTAAAGTTTTACGAGTCTCTCTTTGTGACGGTTTTGAGTGTAAATCATGACAACTGCATGACTGGAAAAGAAAAAGGTAACTTTGACTGGAATGCTTTAGAAGAATAAATACAAACCAATGCTTGTTGTGTTTTGTCTTGGAAGCTTTTGTCTCATGTTGTAAACTGTTCTGTAAATGCTGTATTTGGGTCTCTTTAATTGTTATCATTTAGCCATAAAGCATAAGCAGATATCTCATATAGTAAACAAAGCAGCAGATTTAAGTTAATGCTAATGTGTTTGCAGTTTGAGCCAAAAGCTTTTCAGGGTTATTATAACATGCTGGGCATGCAGCCCATCTATCTTAGTGTCTGAAGGAGACAAAAGTTATGGATTGACTCATTGTACAAATCAGCTCATCTGAAAGTCAGATTTTGCTGTTTGTTGCCATCAGTAATTTAGTTGTATTAAGTATGGCTGAGGATGGATGGCAGTGTGGTTAGAATATTGAGATGGGATTTCTGAGATCCCATGAGCCGTTCCCCACATCGCCACAGATTCCCTGTGTGACCTGGGGCAAATCATTAAATGTTTCTGTAAAATGGGGTTAATGATGCTTCCTTTCTTTTCCGCAGGACACTGAAGATTAATGTGTTATAACCATTTATGAGGGGACAATATAAATACAATAGAGTGCAAGTATGTTTGGAGAGTGGATTCCCAGTATGTAACTATATAATACCTGCATTACAAACCAAATATGCTTCATGTTGTGATGTACTTGCATGTAAGCGTTCTGGACTTAAGGTGCAAGTTTTAATTTTGTTAATAAATCTTGAATATTGATTTGGGGCAATTATTAGAAGAACCTCTTTGCTCATCTTGTATTTAAATTATTATCTAGTGTTTATACAGTATTCCAGTTGAATGTGACATTGAATTTTGTTGTGTCTTAACAATGGCAASATAATGTGGACTTTGRCAAGGTCTTAAATGTGTAATTCCTATGCATTAAGGATAATGACATGCAAACTTCTACTCCTGTGACTGTTCTTATGTATCTACATAATTTTAGAATATAATAAGTTTCAGAAGATTTGACTCTGAAAGTAGCTCAGTCCCATTCACTGGGACTGCTCAGCCAAGTGGAGAGAGTCTGCTTATCTTGAACTATACGAAAACCTGATGTTCAGACTGATACATATATAAATGATCTCAGCCCTTATTAGGTGGATAAATTGGCAGTGTAGTGTAGATCTGTGTGACATCTGTCTTGAAGTGAAATATTTGTGTTCTCATAGAACAACTTTAACAAGATTAATTAAACGGAACAGAAAGTTCTTTAAACTACATGCAACAACTTTAATTAAAAACTAGGCCTAGATGATGATGCATGGCAATCAGTCATAGATTTCTTAAGATTTTTTCTTTCAATATAGATAATGTCACAGTTTTGTCATACAAAATACATATCAGTCATTAAATGTTATTCTGTTACTGTTTTTATCTGTTGTTTTTTCTGTGTGTATTCTCACTTTTGTTATAAAGCTCAGAGGTTGACTGTGTGGCTGTAAATTGAAGCCAGTTTGAGTTAATGTTAACGTGTGCTGGGCATTTTGAGTAGGAGGTGAAATGAATACCAGTACTGTCTGTTTGCATGACTGTCATGTTATTGAAGTATGATTCCACCCTAGTGACCGCAGCAGTGTGTGGGGTGTTGAACCTTCCCAGCATCCCATGGCRGGTGCTGGCTCTTCAGTGTCTTCCACTCCCCATAGACATAAAAACTGGAAGAATTCTACCTCCTTAGAGCTGAGTCTATCATCATACAGAATTAATTTATTCTTTTTATAGTTCGGTTTGAAAGAATATTGGCAATTTGTGTAAGATTCTTGGAGCTCTGCATTTTTACGTGGGTAGCTCTGCCATGTTTTCATCTAGCTGTCAAACTCCTTTTTGGCTTTTCAGCAGAGCACCTGTTCCACTTAGAATGGTGCTTTTTGCATCCCCTCTTCTACAGCCCATCATCAACCTTTACAGTGAAACCAGAAACTGGGACTTCTCCTTGACTTCCTTCTTATGTGTTGACCTTCATCTGGATCCACAGGTTAAATTTCAGAGACCTTTATATCACTTGTTCTAGATTTCAGAAGTCTTTTCTAATTTAACTAGTGTCCTAGAAACAACAYAAAAGCATTTTCAAAACTTCATTTCGGCTTCTTTTGGAACAGCTTTGTCCTCTCTTGCTCCTTTTTTTCTGACAAAAGCTTTCTCTTTTACACTTTTTCCCAACTTTGCGATGTGGTTTGGAGAGAAGCAGCAAATCAATTAAAAAATTTTTTTTTATATATACACACATATATAAAAAACAGAATTTGACTCACTAACTCTGCAAACTCGTTTTGGAAAGTAAGGGAGAACTTTTTAAAACGAGATATTTCACTCAAATGCAATTAACTTTGAACATTTTCTACAAAATTTAAAAACCTTGAGAACTTTGTCTGTGGACAAGATTATTTTGAATAAAAAGCCATTAAGAAAAGCAAAAGAAGATAACTGCTTAGGTTTATTTTGGCCTATGGTGCACTGATTCAACAGACTGTCAAAAATAGGCAAGCATTGAGCTGTGCTGTGACTTTTTTTTTGTGTGGCTTGTCACAGGCTTCAGGTTGTCGTAGTTTGATAGACCTATTATAGTTTTTTAGTGTCATTGATGGCAATATAATTTGTACTTACCTAAGAAATATGCTCAATTTTCGCATCTGCAATTTGAAGTTCTGGAGAAGGAACTGATATTGTTTCATCTTGTTTTTCTTGGGAGAAGGTGTAGGGGGATGGTAAGTTTCTAACACATGCAGATTACTTGAAATAAATCAGTTATGGTTTACATTTATAATTTACCTAGAGGAAAATTCAAAAATCAGCTGCAAAGGAATTTTGCATACTGCCCTTGTGCAGGAAATGTAGTTTTTAGGAGCTTCCTGTTTAATATTAAAAACATCCTATWTATAGGAGCTCCTCTTTCTAGTTACTTATTGGAAAGAAAATCCAACTCTCCTAGAAATAAAAGTATTTATCAAATTTTAAAAAGATTATCTGATTCAAGAGTTGGTTTATAAACAGAAATTAATGTTATGATTTGAGCTGAATTTCACATACAGCATTATGGGCTCTTCTCATTTCTCAGTCTTTTTAAACAGTGCTAGTGACTTAAAACCTTAATTGCTGCCAGCTGTAGAGAGCTCCCACTTGTACATCTGTGCTCTAACCTGCAGGACAGCTGGGATTGTTTCATACTGCATTTCGTTTTGTGGTTCCGACCTGATGGGAACAGTAGTGACCCTGGAGTCTGTCTTGCAGCTGATGATAAAGACAAAAAGCCATAACAAATCCTACAGTATTGCACTCTGAGCTCTAAAGCCAGCTGCTGTCTTTTATCTATGCCACAGTGCTCCTTGCTGTGTGCTTATTGGGAAAAGTATGGTCTCCACTGGATACTCTGCACGTTCCCTCAYGGCAAATCTCACTGTCACCTGGGGGAAGTAAGCGTGCGGAAGTGCACTCTGCAGCAGTGGTCTGTGGAGGTTGCATGCCTAGGCAGGAAGGTTTCAGTTGGAATGCTTTCCAGGATACCCCTCATCTTTTACAGACCCGCTGCTTTGATTCAGAGGGACAACAGAAATTTTTATAAATACAATTAAATCCATAAATCAAAGTGCTTCTTTACATTAGCTGCATTTGTAAGACTGTTCTTTCAATTAGTTATCTCCAGTGGCTTCCTCCTTTTTCTCTTTGATTCTACTGAGTGTTTGGCTCTTTCCARTGTTCATAGAATACTTTTAGGGTTCTTACAGTTTACGTATTAGATTCTTTGCTATGCTTAGTTTATGAAGATAAAGCATTTCAGGTCTGTCTTTTTTCCTTATAATGAATTTTAAAAGGCTGATAGAAAGGCAACAGATGGAGYGCATGAATTTATGAAACAAAATTATTATGTGTTATGGAACAAACTACTAGGTTTTAATTTTGGAAAGGAGATAAAGATGGACTGATTTTTAGGGACATGAGCAATGTTCAGCTGTTAGTGTTCCATAATAACCTCAGGTAATGCTGTACAAGCACTTAAAAGAGAAAAGGTTTCTATTTCTAGTCTTTGAAATGATGCACTAATAATGGAGAGTTGCAGCTACTGGAATTCTTCTTATGGCATAGCACATGCCACTCCAGATGGTGATGTCCCCTTTTGCCCAAGGGATACTGAAAGATACTGTTCTTTCACTATTGTGACTTCTGACATAAATCTTTGTACCTTGAGGGTGCATAACAAATGAGCCCCTCTTAAATTACCCCCAGGCCTCCCAACTCTCACTCTGCCATCAAGTGCTAAGTATACTTTAGATATTTGTGGGGGGAAGTGTCCAGCGGTGAAGTGCAGTTAATACAGGCATGGCTTTCAAGATCTTTTTCCTGTCCCTTGTCTCTTTTTTTCCTTTCCTGTTCTTCACTTCCCTATTCTCCCCAAAATAAATTAAATAAGAGAATGATCTTTGGGTAGCAAGTAAAGATGTTTTTGAATATATTACTTCACAAACTTTTTTTTTTTGGTAGCGCCCCAAAGTGTGCCATTTACTGTGGCCKGGAGAGAATGCTTAAATTCACTTAGCCCTGATCCAGAGAAGCACATGCTTAAACTGTAGCATATGGACAAGCTTACTGACTGAGTGGGATTTCAGATTTTAAGCATCTGATTCTTAAGAATTTCTATATCTGATTCTTTATTGCTTCTAGTTAATCTTGCTGGTTTTTAGATAACTTACACTCCAATTAGCTAATAGTGGTAGCAGACATTCTCTAAGAGTTGTATATTATACCATTTATAAAAAGAAGATGAAACAGTAAAGAGATGTTGTATACTTTGGGTCCTCTGTCTGAAGGAAGGAGTGTGAAATTGAAGGCCAAAGTTACGGTGCTTTAGATTACAAAAGACAGTTGTTGTGGTCACTARTGATGGTCAGAACATTTTAGACTAAATGCGTTTTCCTGAAAATTTGCCATTTCACTAGCTGTCTTGATTCAAAATGAAGGTTTTGAAGTCCAAGATGCTCTGGTCTCAATGAAAGGTGGGGAAAATCCCCTAAACATGAGTCTCTTGACCTCCCTCTGTTTGATGGAAGCAAAACTTGATTGTGTCTGTGCATAACTGCTGTCTAAAGGGTTTAGTATCTGGTCAGTCTTTTGCCTGTCATACTTTTCCTCTGGCCAAGAACATCTTGTCTCAATGTCCTGGACATTGTGTCTTAATTGATGCAGCCTGTGCAAAAGATGAGGAATGGCGGTAAATTATTGCAGGCTACATTCAATATATCCATCGTAGATTCTTTCATCATGTAGTTAACAGCTTCTGACTGTCATAGGCAGTTTCACTGTTTTTGCAGTTGGCTATAAAGTTGGATTTTAGTTTTGTTTTTAAAGGACTTTTTCACTTGAGTGAAGGGAAAAATATTTTTGGACAATATGATTATAAAATCTCACGGTAAAAAGGAGGCTTAGAAGCATATGTAATTCTTGAGGTTACTTTTAACACTTTTAAACTGGCTGGATAATAAATGACTTGCATTCTTGCAGTCCTTGTGGGATGGTAAGCAGAGATAGCCAATGGATGACAAACTTGTTTTGTGACAACTTTTGAGGTTTCAAAATTTGGTTTTATTTTATAATGTTTTCACAACCTCCTGATAACACTAGCTTAAACTATGGAATAACTGGCAAGATGGCAAAGGCATGTGCTTGGGAACATGTTTGCTGTTACCTCTTAAGGAGCTGGAAACTGCACTGTCTCTCCACTTATTTCTCAGGTGGGGGAAATAAATATATTGAGCAGTAAGATGCAAAGTTAGTACTTTATTCTCTCTGTGYACTCTTTTTTTCTGATCTCCTGTTTGCAAAGTCTGCTAACAGACCTTTTGTATGTTGTTCATGCTTTCTGTTGCCATAAAGGGAATGTACTCTAATGGATCTGAAATCACCTTTCTCTTGCGTGAACTGCAATATTTGTCCACTACTTTCATGTGACCTACTTTTTGGAAATCACTACAGTAGTAGTATACGTACAGTGAACAGTCTATGAGATGTACCCAAATATTAATTTGTATTGTGCACCAAGTTACTGAATACTTATCAAACTCACTTGTGTAAAAATAACACTTGTGGCAGAATTTCTGTTTTGAGAAGGGGATCTGTTTTTGATCACAAGATCATGGTCACTTCAGTAGAGAAGACTAAAATGAGACCACAAAGAACATGCAAAGTACTACAATTCAGGTCTCTGGGAGAAAAGAGTAAAGGCCTGTTAGAAAATTATTTAAAATTAAAACCRCTTCTGTAAAATCTTAATATATAGTACTTAATATAAACTTAATAAACTTAATATAGTATTCAGATTAAATTGCGTCTAGATTTTGATAATTCCATATAATCAATATGTGAAACACTAGCAGTACCAAGTAAAAAAGTGAGCATGATAGTGTAAAATATAAAGGTATTTTGTGTTTTCTTTTAGTTCAGATATTACTTGAAACTGAGAGACAGCATTAAGACGTGTGGTGAACAGAACTTGCTTTTGGTGATTGAATTACTGGTGAATAACTTTCATTTCTTAGGTCTTTACAAGACAGTCTATTCTTTATCTAAACCCTGGTCTTTCAACTCCATGTTAGTTTAATTCAAATAGGCATATTGGTAATGACCACTGGCATGGCATATTATAACCATCTTTTTCCTCCATGTTTCATTTTCTGAAGCATTCATTTTCTGTGGTTTTTTTTTCCTGTACTGGGGTGTTTGTTGATTTTTTTTTTTTAAACCATTTTATTACTACAAAAAATAAAAAAAAAAATATAAATAAGAAAAATTCTAGCCTTTCTCGAGAGTAAAGAACGTGCAAGCCATCTGTAATCTGTATCAGTTAAAATATGCTAGCTACCGTTTATGTATTTCCTGTTTCAGTGAGATTTAGCATAAGAACCACTGAAGTCTGGAATCTAAAACTCGATGCCAAACTTTTGCTGCTAATCAGCTAAATGACCTTGGAGAGCTGCCTGAACGGAGTAGAGGTAGTTTGGTGTTGAGTTTCCAAGCCGGTTAAAGAGGGTCATGCTTGCTTCACCACACGCTGCTCCCTTCTACCCTGTCTGCTGCAATTTACCAACTTTAAGCTAGATAAACATGTTCCATCTTAGACTGTGACCCTGGGACAACTGAAATGGCAAAAATGAAAGTTACATTGAATAAGGGGAAGAAATCACGAGACCATCCTGTCTGTTAAACACAGATAACTTTAGTATACTGACTCACTGTTTTGTGAGAAGGTAACAATACTTGTAAGGCATTTTGAACATTAATAGTTTAGTTTCTAAACGTGCTAAGCTATTACATTTTTTTACTGGCTTTTTCAGTCAATTTTAATCCTTTGAGTTGGCTATTGAGCTATATAGCATGGAAAGTTTTTAAAAATGGCTCTAAGTACTGTACAGTGACAACTATATTAACATGCCATGTATTTAGGCCTTGTAAAATCAAATAACGTTAAGAAGTCTATTCTTTCTAAGGGAAAATGATTGTTGGTTAAATGACGTTGCAATTTCAGAAAAATAGGCAACTTAAAATTTTATTCAACTAAAAATATGTTGGATTTTTAATTTTTTTCTTTAAAAAATATAAAACTGTCAGGTTCCCCCCCCCAAAAAAAAAAAAGAAAACAGCCCACCCTCTCTGCTATGAAAATTAAAAAGAACCATTTCTGGCAATATGAAAAACTGTTTTAAGTTAAACATTTGCACCTGCCTTACCTTACTGTCTCAGACATTTATGGACCCAGCTTCCTCCTGTCAATCTGAATGATAGTACTGGTATTTCCCTATATTTGTCTGTTGTGTCTTTCTGAATGTATTAAACCTAAACATGCTGTTCAAAAATCTGCATTTCATTTTTTTAATCTAGATTTGAAATCTTCTATTTTGCAGATGAAAGGAAGAAAAGGAAAAGAGGTAATTAAGTGTCATAGCATAAGCAGAAGTGAGACAATTGTTTTCAAATTTTGTAGTGTTGATATGCCTCTAGAGCTTTGCAGAAGTAAATCTAATAGGGCTTTTTTTTTTCCTCTGGGTAGAAAACAAAAGACAATTGTAGCATCTTAAAAAAAAAAAAAAAATCACTGTTTTGATAAGTCTTTCCATTGTAGAGCAGAGGCAATATATTATCAATATGTTACTCTAAACTTACAACTCTTAAACTGGGGAAGTCTTTTATAGGATAATGAAGTATTCAAAATCGCTTAAGAGATACAGATATGCAATTTGTATTAATTTAAGTAGGAGCTCTGTGGGCCTTAATCAGTTAAGTAGCTTTGACAGAATGGATCCTTCATGTATTATTTCTCCACAGTAATCAGTTTATAGTCTACTTTGTAATAGATTAGAAATTCCTTTTCATTTTACTGAGAATATACCAGAGAGTGTAGAATTGTCACTTTGCACTTACATTTTCATAATACTTCTTCTATTAAGGTGTTCTTTAAAATGAGCATTAAATATTCATCTAAAGTGTTTATTGAAATATTTAAAGGTGGTTTGAAAATGTTGAGGAATTTTGAAGTGTAAAAATAATTAAAAGGTTGTAAGGACTAAGCTATTATAGCTTATGTAAGAGTTCTACAGATCTCTGTGGAATTTGGATCAGATATTTGGATTACTTTGGCAAAAAATGCAGAAAAATCTGTATACTTATTAACCCCTCAATTTCTTAAACTAGTGCCCTAATCCCAGGTTAAGGATGTGGGAGAACCAGACTTGCTTATTTCAGATAGGATGAAAACCACATTGGGCRGGGAGGGGTCTCATTACTAACCAAAGTTCTTAATAGCAGGGCTCCCCTTCTGAATTAAGGTCTGTATTCAGGCAGAAGGCAGGCATTCTGCCTGCAGGATAACTCTTTCTTTGAGGGAAAGAAAAACCCTACCCAAAAACAATCATTGAAAGTCTTACTGTTGCTGGAAAATAGCTTTGACATTCTTTTCCAGTCAGAGCTGGTTGTGACCAAGCTCTTTTTTTGGATAGTCTATTTTTATTTAAGAACTGTTGTTCCAGAGGTTGTATGTGCTTCAGTAGTGTAGAAGACTAATGCCTTTTGTTTTCAAAGTCACTGCATAGGGGAAACAAGGAACTTTCTTAACAAGTGGAAGGCTTCAGGGCAGATTTACTACTAATGTTCTTACTTGAGAGTGGAAAGCTACAGGTGAGACTGACAGCCACCTGGGTTGGTTTGTATTTAGGCAATTTCTTATTCTTTGCATTGCTTTCAGATGGCCAACGACTTCTGGCACATTTAAATTCTATGTCTGTGTTTATAGACATAGTCTGTGCATAAGCTGTCCACGTGGCGCTCTCATCCCGTTTCAATAGGATCTGCATTGAGTGATGCCTTGGGACTATTCAGAATGCAGGTGTTTGCTTTTTAACTGATGTTTTGCATTGTATTGTATTAGAGCTCCGGAGGTTGTAATGACTTCTAAACTTTAAGAAATGTTTTGAAGTTGTAAGGTCCTGAATGGCCTGGAAAGTGGTTCTTTGTGGGGGTGGAGGTGCCTGCATGTCCTCAGTGACAAATTCAGATTCACAAAGGTACCATATAAGGACCATATGGCATTTTGGGAGAGTGGTGTAGCATTGGACACTTTTTTTTTTTTTTTTTTTGGACCAACTGGTAGAGATAGAAAAAGCACATGGGTTTTGGCTCCTTATTCCATCATCAGTGAGGGCTTCCAGAGGTGAAAATATTGATGCAGAAGGAGACGGTTTCCTTTCTGGATGCTGTATGACAAATTTTTGTCCTGTGGTGACATTTTAGAACATAATTGTTTCAAATTTTAAATTTACTTTCAGAAAATTTTAAGTTGTGTTCCAGACTGTCTTGTTAATGTTAAAACCATTAAGGCCTATCTGCCTGATAAATTTCAAACTTCAGTTTACTCTTATGCTAATCATATACAAGTAAAAAATAAGAATGGAGGAAAAGATACAGGGATAAATTTGTATCTGTGTCTACTAAGAGACGACAGTGAGATTAAGGGACAGAGCTGGATAAGGAATGATTTTTGTGACTTAAACTTTGAAAGTTTCCCAAATGTCTCTCTCAACCAAATGCTGAAGAGCAATGTGGAAGAGACTTGGGAGACAGATTCCAGAATAGCAATGCAAAGATCAAAGTTAATCTCTCACTCTCTTGCCATGCTTGCTCTACTGTGTTGCTTCTTTCTCTGTACTTCTGACCTGAACTTCATTCCTGGATGTATGCAACCTTTCCCAATACCTTTCCCCCAAGTCACTGGGGAAAAATATGTTAGTTTGGTTAAACCTAGAAGATCTTCATCTCTCATTCTGCAATTTTGACAGTCAGAACTTCCCAACTATTCTGTGGGAAAATTCTTGATCAGTTCTAATGGAAGTCTCTTCTTAGTGAACACAGAATGCGTTTAAGAAAGTTAGCTTAAATGTAAAAGTAAAGCCAGTGTCCAATGTGTGAGATAGTGCTTCTCTTTGCTGATAATGAGATCATCTAGAAGATGTTTGAGGGTTGTGGGTATGTTTACCCTAAGTTGCTACAGACACCCTTTAGAAAGTTGGCTGCACATGCTTCTCTGATATGCCTAGTATTCCCTTCTACTTGCAATAAGAAATAAATATTTTTTTCAGACAGGAAAAGGTTAACTTTTTTCGTGATTGATTCACATGACAAGATGACATTAATATATGTGCAGGGAAGCCTAGAGTAGGTGCAAAAAAACTTTCATACTGGAAATGCAGTTTAACATTATTTTGACAATAGTGTATGTCTGCTGCAGTCTGATAGACTCTTGCAAGCTTTTAGAAATGAAGTTCTCGCATTTTGGTAGTTTAGGGCCTTGAGAAGGAAATACAAAATGCATGTAGTCTTTGCATGGGCTGGGCAAGATTTTTCAAAAGCACTTAATGTTGCTTTTATTTTTTACTGCAATTGGTCATAATTCTCTTTGGATCAGAATGAGGCTAATGCTAAGGGCCTTTGAAAACTCCCAGAAGTTGTTGATTCCTTCCTCAGTAACAGGCGTTAGCATACAAAGAGATTTTTTTTTTTAATAAAAATTAGTATTCTGATTAAGAAAATAAGGAATATAAGAAGAGAGATGTGTCTGAGAAGGGACATGAACAGCCATTTCTTTTCTTTTGTCTAGATAAAGGTGATATTTGACTACTTGGGCGGTTTTCCATGCCAATGCAGATTAGAACTTTAGTTCATGAAACTCTAACGAAACCAGTTGTTTTCATGCTGTTGAAAAACAGCATCTGAAAAATAAGTATTGGGGAAATGGTGAATGAGCTTTAGAGGGATGGTGTCTCTTCTTGGTTTTAAAAGCGTAATCTATTTTGGAAGTATTTGTTTCAGTTATGTTTTTGTCTAAAGCATAAATGTTAGCTCAAGAAGAGCTTGCTTAAGATTTATTTTGCATATAGAGTCTGAAGATCTTTTGTGTGTGAGGCAAATGGGTACTTTTTGTTTGGGGGGGAAAAAAAACAGAATAAAACTTTTGCCACAGGCAAGGCTGGAGCAATCCATGCCAGGCTCGCAAGGGAAGTGTGTGGCGCTCTGGTCACTGCAGTCAGTGCGCGTGTTGACTCAGGTGGAATTGCTCCTGAATTGCACATCTAGAAGGGAAATAAAAATTGTACTTAAAAACAAAGCTTTGCCAACTTTATCGCTTCTTGGGTTTTTTTGACCCAATACTGTGTTTCCTGTCTGACCTTCTTTCCTCCTTGGTTGCCATCTTTGCTTTCAGCTTCCTTTCACGTCCCTTTCCTCTGAGACTTCCCTAACACTGTCCTCTGCGTTTTGGGTAGCCTTCTGAAGAGTTATGAGGCTTCCAAAATTCTTCTGTAAAATATACAAAAATTCATCCACTTACAATTCATTTTATCTTTCTTTGTCTGTAATTTGAATATTTGAATGTGCGGAGTGGTGCAATTCTAATAGTTATTACCTTACTAAGATTATTCCTGCTGTCATCACCTCTCCTATCCCCTGTCTGATTTCATGTGTTAGCCAATAAGGTGTTTAGAGATGTGCCTACTACTTTTTTTTGGTATTGATGCCAATTTACTGATGATACAAAACTTTTGGAAGAAGTTCAGCTTTTAGCTCTAGTGTTTGTGTGTGGTTCTTCCCCCCCCCCCCCCCCCCCCCAACTAGGCCAGGTGTTATTGTCTCTGGAAAGAAGTTCACTTTCAGAAGCCTGGAAGTTGATTATTAATGTAAGAACTTTGGAAATTTTTATCTAGTTGAAAAAGAAATACTGGGAGGCTTACAAATGAGTATTGGTTTATAATGTAGCAGAAGTGAAGTCTACTGTTTAAATGACATGTCAGCCACTCAAGTCATAAAAACTAAGATGAATTAAGATGATGTATTTTAATGTTAGACATTTTTGTCTAAATGTTGGTGGCATTCGGTTTGTTGACCACTAATCATTATCTTTCTGCRTTTTTAAATGCAGATGTAATAAATTCTCTTAATATACAGTATACTATTTTAACTTATTTATAAAATATCAGTGCAAACCAAAAAAACCTCTACATCTTTTATAAGTCTTTCTATAACTTGTAGCTTTTGAGCATAAAACTATTATTGCAAGTGTAAAATCAGGACTAATCCATTAAATGGGAAATTAGGTTATTAATCTGAAGGCTTTAATACATTTTATTTCATGATTATCATAACTTGCTGGATATCCTAAAATATAAATGTAGTGGACTGTGTACTTCACTTATTGTAAAATGCTGCTTAAATAAAACAGTACAACCAGTAATAGTGGTGTGGGATGTGATGCTTCTGTTAGTAGGGGAATGCTTACTGAACAGTGGTGAGAGGTTTCACCTGCTTCAGCGTGCAGTGAGGAAAGCAGGAAAAACCATTGACAGTAGTGGCGAGAGGATCAGGCCCTCAGGCTTGTGCTATTTATTGATCTTCTGATTCACCTGCAGCTAGGATCAGAGAGAGGCATGGCACTGTACAATGAGAAGTGCAGCAAATATGTTTCTTGGATGTAAACAGAGCATGTGGCTGCTATGGTTATGGCACCATCCAAGAACATGGATATGTTTTCCATGTTTTCTAAGTTAAGTTAATTTTAAAAATACCAGTTTTTAGGTGGCTTTCTGACTGTTCAGGAAAAATTAAGTGGCAAGGTATTTCTGCAATAGTTCTGACATTTCTTCTAAAATCCAATCTCTCCAGTTTTAAATCAAGAAATCTATAGAAGTTGCTGAGCCTGTTGCAATATAAGTTGGGAACTGTACTAGCCCACTTTTTTTTTTTTTTTTAAATGGAATGTCCAAAATGGTGTGATTAAAATTTCAGTGGTCTGAGTTCAGAACCCTAAGGATCTGCAGGTGCAATTAGGTTTCGAACACTTAAATGCCGTGTCTAGGTTTTATAACAAATTTTTAAACGCATGCTTTCTGCGAGTTGTTTTGGAAGAATTAGGTCAGGTATTTGTGTTCTGCAGCATACTTAAAGAAAATCTGTGTCCCTTCGAAACATACATCAGGTTTTTCACATTTGCCTAAAGTCAAGGCAAGTATCTACAGAAATGAGTTGACTCTGTAATACACTGAACATTCACCAGCTCCTCTAATTCCTGCAACTCCAGCCTGCCTGAATGTGGGTGCCTATAGGTCCTCAAATGAGAAAAAGCTCATAATTATTTTTAATAAATCCTAGCCTGCATATAGCCCTGTGCTCAGAGGTAAGGATCATCTTTTGAGAGGATCTAAATCTCTCTCTCTGACTTCAGCAGAACTTGAGGACACACTGCACCTTTCCAAAGGCCCTACTTTGTTCAAGCAGCTCTGTAATTAGTGGAAAAAAGAAAATAGGAAATTCCTTCAGCACAGTTGGAGTGAATGTTGAAACATTTCATGCCGGGCTGAATTCCAATTCATTAATGCACTGTAAGCAGCTTTGAGTATAGTAATGCCAAAAACTGGGCTGCTTTGTGCCAAACAACCAGCTATACCAGCACCCTCTAAGCAAAATCCATGCTTCTCTTTCTCTGACCTGTGCCAGTCAGTTAATTAAAACTTGGAGATTTAAACTGTCACTTTAAAATGATGCAGGAGACTCTGAATGGCTCCAAGGCAACATTGTCRCTGTGTCCATTCTATTGCAAACTAAAAACGCTTGGTTTCTTGTTCTGCCTTTGCATATGTAAAACTCTTAATTTTCCCGAGTTACCTAATTTGGGTGCCTTTTCTTAAGATTTTGTCTCTCACAACCTAATTTTTGGGTAAGTGTTGTTTCTATAGGTTAGTTATTTTATGTTTTTAAACATATCGTACCCCTTCTAGCTAACATTTTTTTGTTAGGAATTCGGAGTYGTAATAGAATACTTTGAGGACAGTCTCCACAGTTTGAGGACTCATCCCTTCAGATTGTTTTTTTGCAGCTTTACTGCTAAATGCGATCRTGTTTCAGATGATGCTTATTCTGGAGATTTAATTATGTAGCAGTAGAGCACAGAGCATAACTCCTCCATGTTAGTAACATTTTAAATAAGAAAATTAAGGTAGACTTCATGTTGTCAAAATTCCAGCAATGCTGCTGTCATCTGGCAGGACCATCCTGCCAGTCATTTAATAACAGTTATTTTCTGGCTTAACTATAATGAAAATATTCTCCTGCATTCATTTTCTTCTCATCTTGAAATTCACCCTTGTGTGTTCAGAGAGACACTGCTGCTCCCTGCCCAAACTCCCCGAGAGAGAAATCCAGCTTTTGTTCTACCAAATTCTTTCAGTCTGGCACCGACAAACACTAGTGGCCTCATCTGATTAAGTCTACTTCACTGCCATGCAATATGACAAATGCTTTTGGTTCAAGTTGAATGGTAAAGCTTTTGCAAACAGAAAAAAACAGTTGTCAGCTGTCACTGTTGTGGTACCAAACATGTATTGTGCTAGGACAAGCGGACAAAAAAAAAGTCTGAGGCGTATAGCAGATCAAATGGAAAACCTACTTAGGGTACATCCAGTTCTATTAAGACTTGAGGGTGTTTTTATCAAGGCTTGTTTAACAACAGAGAGGAGAACATCTGTCAGCGATTCAGTGTGGAAAAATACTATCTTTTCCTCTCAAGAAGGGCCTAGGAATTGCAAAATTACATGATACTGTATCATTTTAAAGGTATAAAGGTTTGAAATTTGTCTTGCCTCCAAATACAGGTTTTATCTCTGTTGGCAGAAGAGATGCTTACAATTTTTAAAAGACGTATTTAAACAAAAAAAAGCTTTGTTGGGCTGCTCTGGAAAGGGCCATTTGGCTGCAGAGTGGTGGCTCTGCTTCAGAAAGCATGAGGGGTGAAATGCAGTCAAAAGGGATGCCTGGGTGTTTGTAGTGACCCTGGTTATTTGAGAGTTTCTTGTGCGTGCACGAGCACGCACACACTTGCACAATTTTTTTTTTAAGGCAGTAGGCTTATCTGAGCAGATATATCTTCTGCCTAATGCAAAACGTTCGTTTCTGCTATGCGACTAGTGCATAATTCACATGTTACCATACATTTCTACTTCGGTAGGTAGCAGTGGAATTGTCAAATCAAAGGTCTTTGGGATCGTCTGTTCCAAAATTCTCAATCAAATCTTTCCCGGTTCTCCATATCTCTGTTCTTTTTCTCTCTTCTCGCCTCCTCTTGGAGAAGAAAGAATTAGAGAAATTTGTTTTTTTACAGGACGTGTGGCAATTTAGTATCAGGATGTTTGAATTACACTTTTTTTGGGGGGGGGAGGTGAGGGGAAGGATTCTTCACTCCATYCCTTGTCATCTTTGCTTAAATAGTTTTTAAAAAGGAGCAAATACTAGCTGCTTTTTTTTCTTCCCTTAAAGGGCTTGTATAAAAAATAGGTAGTTCTTGTCTGCCTTATGAATTAGGGCTTGTTTGGATCTCTTTAATCCAGAATATCGTAGGCTTAGCTTCAGTGCTGTGGCAGATTTATGCTTAATCCTAAATGGAGGAGATACAGTTCGACATCTTATCTTTCACACAAGATCCTACTGTACAGTGCATGGTTGCATTCTCTTTTGGGGCTATTCTTCTTGCAGGTTATTAATTCAGTCATTTTGAATTAAAAGCAAGCAAACAAAACACTCCAAATAGATCAAATTCCAGCAGAAGTTTCTGATTTAAAACCAAGTCAAGCGGAAAACACTTCCTTGTGTGTGATTTTCCACCAACTTTGCTCCAGATTCAGAGATTTTATATCTGGAAGAAACAAATAAAAAAGCTATCCCTGAATTGTGGTCATCACTCTGAATTTGGCCTTCAAAATGGAGAACCAGAAGTTATCTGTGTAAAACTCAACTGCTGTGCTGAGCAGTTTGTAAGATGGGACTGTGGGTATGTCTGCATTGCCATTTACAGGCAGACCTGTGCTTGCTCCATTTTCTGAGCTGGCTGAACACAAGCCAGTTCTGACCAAAGGCATAAAGTGCAAGCTAATATAGTAAGTGTTGCTGAAAGCCCAGAGTAACCTAATGAAGCTTGCATGGCTTTCAGGTTGGAGCTTGTTGCTGTGTAGGCTGCTTCGAAAACAGGGGAGGCAGGCACAGTGCTGCGGACACACTGCACCTTCAGATATGACGGATTATATGCAGTTTATCCAATGGAATGATAATGCCTTTTTCTAGAATGCCAGGTCTGGGAGAAGAATGCGGGGCCTTTGCTCAAGCAGGTAGTTCCCCTTAGACTCTAAGAGACAGTTTCAAGTAGTTTGAGGTTTCCTCAAACTTTATTGGGGGGGGGGGATAAAGGGGATAGTTTTATTGCCACTCATTCATTCCTTTCCTTTTGCCTCTAGTTTTCCTCCTCATCTTAGTCTCAGGAGAAGATTTCATCCTCCTTATGCCCTAGGAGGAGTACAAAATGGAAGAAGCCACTGAGAGTTTGAATCTGAATCCCCCTCACTTTTTTTTCCCCCCCTGTTTTTTCTTATTACTGAAGGAAGTAAGAGTTTCTATTGTCCTTTGGGAGCTCATTATTTTTTTCTTAACTTGCATAATAAAATAATGAAAGAAGACTGCATGAGATGATGATTAAAAAAAAAAAAATTAATTGCTTTCACTCTGTGGCACTTGCTCTTTACACCTCCCCAGACTGAAAGGATGTTTCGCCTGTCAGGTAACAGGTTCCCTGGGCCTGTGATACTTAACAAGGAAATGTTCACATAAATGGTCACTAGGGGCTTAACCCTCAAATTGGGTTGTGTGGAGCCATCCTCTCAGTTATATTTGATAATAAGCTAGTGGCTTGGTAACTAGTGAGAGAAGGAGTGAAATATCTATGCCTGTCAGCTAAAGAACACTAAAAATGCTATTTAGTCCCCAATATAGCACAGTACATATCTTAATGACCAGTATTCCTTCCTGAGCTAGAGAGCTTTGTGACCTTCCATTTTATTCATTTTGGGTTTAAGCTGTTCAGGAATTGTTAGAGCTGCTAGCTTTGGGGGAATTATGGCTGAAATAAAATAGCTATTTCTGCCATTGCCTCCGCTTTGCTCCCTTGGGTGCCATCCTGCCACCCCCCCCCCCCCCAAAAATCTCTCCTCATAGAACAGGCGGTAAGTAGCAAGTCTGGCAAGGCTCAGTAAGGAGGACCCTTTCCAAGCTACATTTATGTTTTGCTGCTTTTAGAAAAAATTAGATCATCATTTTAACTTAAAAGAGAGGCTAGGTAAAGCCTCTTAAGCATGTAACATAAAATGAAGGAAAAAAAACAAGCAGAAAGCACTGCTGGGCTAATTTCATCTTGCAAGTTGAGGCCCCAACCATATGTTCTTCAGCTTAGTTTTCTAAACCATATATTGAAGTTCAAGCTGTGCTATCTCCCTTGTGCTGAGGAGTCTGTCTTTTGTGATATCAGGGGCAGGATCATCAGAAGACACACATCCCAGGAAAGAAAATCTTTGTGGGTAGGATACCAAGAAAGCTAGTGAGGTGTCTCAGAAGATGCATCAAAATACATTAATATTATAAACAACAGTATAAATTATTATGGAATGAGTTAGTCATTTCTGATAAGTTTTTTTTTTTCCAAATGTTCTCAGAATTAATTGTACTTTCCTCTCAGTGGAATCAATGATGTATATTTATGCTGGTCAATTACCTAATTACTGGCCATTAATGCATGTCTCTAGTCTCTGACTGCTTAGAGATGTGAGGAATGTCAGACTCATTGTCCAGTCTATTCTTTGTCATCCCTTTCCCCCTTATTCAGTATTACAGGCCAGATTCTGCACTATATATTATAGGCAAGGAAAAACACTGTTGGATCCATGTTTGAGGTACAGAATGACCTTAAAGAAATTGTAGAGAATCTTCTCTGTATGGGATTTGTTTACTGATGTGACTGCTCAGGTGATGAAGCTGGCATTATGCCAGTTGCTGCTTTTCAATTGGGGAGGAAAGTCAGCTTGTTGGCTGTGAGATAGGGTCAGGACTTTAGTAGTAGGAGGAGGCATAGCCAGTATTTTACTAATGTACTTTGGCACTTCCGCATCTTATCTGACTGGATAGCTTTGCAGAGATCCTCTTTTGGATTCATGTTCCTGTAGCTATTAGATTTGATGTAGTGATGAATGAGATCTCTCCCTGGAATGTCATTTTTGGAGAGACATGGCAGTTCTAGGTTTTCAATATTTTAAGGCCAAAAAGTATAATGATCTGAGGAACAGATGCCAGTTTTACATAGTCAGCTTTCAAAACCGAGCATCATATAATGTGGAGACCTGAAATGCATGGAAGACATCGAGGCATTTATAATGTTGCGTCTCTAGTCCAAACTGAACTTCCCTGTCACTTACTGACACCTTGTTTAGAATTAGATTGTCAAATCAGCCTGATTAAGAAGAGGTAAAAGCTCTACTTTACTTTTCTCTTTAACACTTTTTCGGTTTTCTGTAATAACTCTGTTCTGCCTATAATCAAGGCCTGTGACTTGAACACATCCTGCATGGGGGGATCTCTGTAGGTGTGACTTTTCTAGTGTCAGCATGGACTTAGATGGGTTTAACCTAGTTGTATCACCAACATCTGAATCTCCTGGGTTTCTCCTGCAGCACACTTTTGGCACTTGCCTTTCCTGATCATCCTCACAGCTTTCGGTCAAGTTCTTATCATGATGATGAATGTAATAGTCATCTTTTTGTCTCTGCCTTATTTAGGCTTTTGCTGTGATACCAAAGTCAAATGCTACTATGAAAATAACTTTTCTACTCTTTTGCTTTAATGACTAGTGGCTCTATTTTCCCTGTAATATGGAATATAACAAACTTAGGACTTTCTCTGCTCTCCAGAGCTTCATCCTTCCCCACTTCAAAATACCACCCCTTGTTTACTAACAAAATGTTGATTTCTGTACAAAGTCATTTCTTTGTTGGCCAACATTCTTCTTAGTGTTTTATCATGATTTCTACAGAGCATGCTTCTCAGTAAGTCTCTTTTGTGATCTTGCATGTTGAGCCCTGTCTGTTTGTCATGATGAAAAACAGTGTCTCCTTTTCCCTTGTTCTCTCATGTCATTGTCCTGTTCAAGTCTAGAAGCAGTCCTGGATTCTAATCTTCTGGAGCAGAGAACCTTTTCTGTCATACCTGTGTTAGGCATGATGATGTGTTGGTTGTTAACTAAGGCTTTTGGTGCAATGCTGATAGAAATAGGATAAACTATAGCAAGACTTGTCTAGTTGACTTCTACGTACCATTACATTATAAAAAACCATGATAAAATGATAATGGTGCAAGTGGTATAAGGAGGATATCTTGCCCAAGGATCTTTTTATCAAGGCCTATAAAATATTCATCCTGAGGCAGGAAAAATAAGAAATGAGTCTGAATGCTTTGCTTGCTTCTGACAGAGAACTCTGGCAGTGAGGTTTTCTGTAACTACCTGGTAGCAAGCATAAGAATAATTGTTACTTAGCCTGAACAAAATCAACCAGTACTATCTCTTTGCTAATGAAAGCTTGTACCAAGATGGGTCTGCATCATGCAGCTGTACTGCTGTTATACTATATCTACTTTCATCAGAATAAAAGTAGTATTAAAACAAATATCGTCTTAATAATTGACATCAGTATAGCCCTTAGCAAGTAGTTTCTAGATTTTTTCCTATGAAGTCTTTTCCTTTCAGTGTATAATCTTTATTAGGCCAATCTGAATTTAATTAAAGTGCAGTTCCAAGTGAAAGGCAGAAATTTCAAATGATTTTTCCGTATATTAGTTACAAAAAGAGATAGTATGGTGGGAAACTTAGAGCTGCTCTGAAAAGAGGGATGGTATGAGCTCCTCTTTCTTTCTCATTCTTTTTGTTTATGTTGGAGAAGCAGAAATATTCTTTCCCCCTTTCTCTAGAGGATTAAGTAGATTACTTTGCCATTAATGCTTGGATTTACTTCAGTAGGCACCTTGGAGTCAGATATTACACACTTTGTCACTTTAATGCTTTTAAGATTGGTTTAATCACAGCAAATGAAACCAAATGCAAAATACTGCATCATAACTTTATAAACAAAAGTTATACTGGGTTGCCCCCCTTCTGCCACGATGTTATCAGAGTTTGTAAGACTGTTAATTTGCCATTAACGTGAAATTAAATCTCATGATCTAAGGTAGAGAGCTATAAGTCCATGGTGGACTTGAACTATTAAAATGCTTAGGAAAAGGAGGAATTGAGAGTAAACCTCTCTTTTGACCCAGTAGCAATTTTTATGAATAGTACCAATGATTTCAAGGAATTTGCAGAAGCAGGCTCTATAATATTAAACCTCCAGTTAAACACAAGATCAAAGAAGAATTAAGATTTTTTCTTTTTAGTGATTTTATTTTATTTTATTTTTTTAACTAAAAACATTCGGAAGAGCTTTGGACTTSAGAGCATGTGTCAAAGTGAAGGAGTTCATGATGTTGGTGATCTTAATTTTGGACATAGTGTGTAATTTACACTGTCCCTAACTATATTGTATTTGTGAGTAGAACTCTGTGCGTTCCAAGAAACCTGCACAAAGGCAGTGTTTGTTCTCCTCTGTGACCCCGCTGACTTTGTGCCCTGTCAGTGTGCTGAAACTTTTTGCTACAGAAAAAAAGAAGCTGGCGTTAGAGCTCTTGAAGAGTGTGCAGAGGCAGTTGGTCTGAAAGTCCTTAAGCAGAAAAATAGGTAGATTTGCTTTTGGTGCATCTTTTAATATATGAGTTTTAGCATTTTAGAGACTTCAGCTGAGCATGCAAAATAGTCTTAAGGATACAAATTAAAATTTATGTTCAATGTTTACTAGCCTGTAGGGTTTAATATTTCATGTTATACATCAGAAACAAGAATCAGCCTCTAACCGCAATGAGCTTGGGTAAAGAACTGGGCAACCCTTCAATAAGATCTCACTAGCTATATTTTTGTTTGGAAAATATGAAGCAAAGGTTCTGACAGCTAATGTATCCCTCATCCTGTGTATTTGATGCCTATATAGAGGAAAGCTTAAATAAAAGGCAAGTCCATCAAGGATGATCCATTCAGTACCATAATGCTATATATAAACCTACAACATTGTTCCTCCTGATAGGTTTATCAGTAAACTGGCTCTTGGTTTGCCTTGCAACTTGCTCCGTGCAATGGCGCTTTGGAGTGAGTCAAATTGGTCTTGCTGGAGTTGAAATTAATGTGATCTGAATGAATTCCTTATTGCTGTAGTTGATATAAGATGGTGGAAGGCTTACTTGGATGTGATTTTATTGATATGACAGGAGTCATGTGGCTTCCTGATACATAATTGCTGGCGCTCTTATGAGTATGGGCCAACAGTTTGTTCTCTGCTCCTTTTCTTTCCAATCAACTAGTGCAGCTATCTAAAAATATATGCTTAAAGAACTGGTACAAATTTTGACTCAGTGAACTAGGAGTGCTATGATGGTTCTTGGTCTAAAGGTGTTAAAACCATGTCCCCATCCCAGACATGAACACAGGAGAATCTACCATTGTTCAGAAGTCAGCATACTAGGATCACCCCTGTCGGTGGGGGAAAAAGCCTTTCTCCCAAGAATGACTTTCTCTTGATTTTTGTTTTCTCCTAATGCTTGGCTCGTATCATGTATTGAAAGCTTAAAACTGCAAAAAGCAATTAGAATGTTTGAAGCTTCAATTTCTGTTTTTAAGATATGCACTTAAGCGTTTCCTGCAAGGAAAGGGCAAGAGCAAGATCAACGAACCAGCAGGAGGCAGGGCAGTGAGGTGTCCGAGTACTGTGAATGCGGGTGAACTCCTGGGCCCTCTGCAGCATCCTCTGTGGCCTCTCTCCTGAACTGTGTCGTTCCAGGCCAGTTCCTTCTGGACTCCTCTCCCCCGGCAGCCTTGTTTCTCTTGTCATCACAGGAAGCTAGTGCTGATTCTGCATGCAGCTTTGGAAAGATATGTGTATAATGTAATCCCACATATTAACGTGTTTAATAAATACATTATCTCCCTTATGTAGTGACTSTCTTCTCACAGTCTTGATTCCTTCTGTTCCTCAGAACATTTCATTCTTGGGTGTTCTTTACCTCTTTTCTTATGCCTCCCACCTTCATCAGGTTTCTCCTGTTCCATCTTTACTTTCTTGCTTGGATGCCTCCATCCTAAGTTTCCCTTTTGAGGCTTTCTCTCTGCCTAGGTTATGACACCTAAGAGCAGGAAAATGCTGTTAGACTGATTGCCTGCTTCTCCCTGTTGTGTGCCATTCTCTCTCTATCCCAGTAGCCATAGGCGGAAGCTTACTGTTTCTCCAGAGACCTTGCTTCTGGATGGGATGAGCAAAACCGGTTAACAGGATTGTTGTAAGACAGTAGTACTTTACCATCCACTGCTGACTCTTGGAATGAGTACAGCAGAGGTAGGCAGGTTCTTATTAACCTAATTCTGTGGACAGAGTTCATGAAGGAAGGAGATTTATCATTGTTTCACACAGCAAATGGTAGTGTACGGACTTGGACTGAACTATTTTTGTTTTGAGCCCTCTGCAGTAGTAGGGGAAAATATGATTTTGGCCTCATAGCTATTTATATCTGTAATTGTTAGTTAATACAATTCCAGTCAGAGTTTTTGGAGGATCACCTCTAATTGCTAGACAGACAAGAGACAGCTTCATCCATTAGTACTAATCCTATTTCACAAGAAGCTCAATGTTTAAGCTGTTATACTGATTTCCTCCCTGATTCATAATAACTAGTTGCATCTTTATGCTCCTCCTTATCCATCATGTTGTGTACAGTAGCATTTCTGAGTTCTGGCATTTGTAATATGGAGTGGTATTAAGAAAGGGGGAAGAGAGAGCGTGAAGAAGACATGACTAGCTCTTTATACAAATGGTAGATTTCAACCTGCAGGATAGTCATTCTAACATCTTTTACCAGCACTACTAGATGCACTTCAAATGCCTAAAGAAAACATCTTCTCAAGTAATGTAGTTTTTAATGGCTTATCAATTACTCTGTGATCTCTTCACTGTTTTATGATACACATTATGTATTCTCTCTCCCCAGCCCAATAAATATTTAACTATTCAAAGTGAAGCAGCTCCACAGAATAAACTGAGATGCCTATCCAGAGTAACCCAGAACTTAGTGATCAGGATTCTTGCATGGTGCGCTGGAGTTGTAAGCACAATGCTTGTTCTAAATGATTCAGAGCAGGATCTTTAACCTAGTTCCTGCAATCTGAAGGCTGCAG
Source organism: Apteryx rowi (assembly GCF_003343035.1). Taxonomy (NCBI): domain Eukaryota; kingdom Metazoa; phylum Chordata; class Aves; order Apterygiformes; family Apterygidae; genus Apteryx; species Apteryx rowi. Next base: position 455,149 of record NW_020450692.1, read on the forward strand.
GCTTTTTAAAGGATTCAATCTATCTTTGCCCAATTTAGATCCAGAATGCTACCCGGGATCAAAGAAATCTTTCCAGGGGCTGGGGGGAAGGTACTCTTGAAGACTTAAGTATTCTTGAAACACTTGTATGCAAATCTGCCATAGTCCTCAGCACAGACCGAGTTACTGAAAGGTAGTTCTTCTGCAGCGTACTGCACACAAGTTTCCAGAACTTTGGCTCTAGGTCAAATGTGTGCTTAACTTCTTTCTTGAACAAGGACAGGTTTAAAACCATGTCTATATCCCATTTAATGATGTTCTTAAGTGCTATTCAGAATTGGGTTACTTTCTGAAGTCAAGCTCTCTAGCTATTGCCCTCAGCTGGACAACTGCAAAACCTGACAATGCCTGTGATCTGAGGATCCAGGAGCAGTGAGCAATACCTGCCCCTCCAGCAAGTGCATCTCCAGCTTGACCATGGCTTGGTGCTCCCTGAAGGAAGCAGTCAAGACACTGAATGAAGTCTAACAGCTTACTTTTTGCATCTGCACCAAACAATTCCTGAATCAGTGCACTCTTAAACGTCTTAGGATGCTAAGGCACAAAATGGAGGACATTAGATGAAAGAATGGTATGGGATTCATTATCTGAGTGTGAGTCACCTTCTTTGCAATCTGTTGGATCATTGTTTCCCATATAAATGCTCTTCACCGATAAGAGAAATGTACACTCATTTGAGTGGAATGTTTGTGATCTGGGGCTAAAATGGGCAAAGGACAGCTGAAGTATGTGTGTTCTTGATGATTACTCTTAATGCACAACAAGGGACGCTTGTGTTGATTTCAGCTCTTTTAGTATAAGCCCCAGGCAAATGATTCAGTGTAATACTTGCCAAATGGCAAAGGACAAATTTTCTTTTTCCACAGAAGTAAGCTTTAAATGTGGTACTTGAAGTTTACTATGTCTTTGTGGTATGGGGCCCTCCCAACTTTTCAAACTGCAAAGAAGGCACTGCAGAAAAAAATCACTCAAGTTTTTGTTATTGCTCTCCATCTGTGGATGGGTATTTTGGGTTATCATCACAAAAAACTATAGAGGAACTAGCAATGAGAGCACCTGTGATGAGAAACAGGATGAAATTGTTTTCTTGGTAGCCTTGAGGACAATGCTTCCCCTTGAAAAGGGAAGGAAAAAAATGAAACAAACCTAAAAAATGGCACATTTTATCATCAGATGGTTCCTCTAGTCAGATGCTGATAGCACATTGTACTTCTGTCTTTAAAATGACAGTTCAAAGTAGTACATTTTAAATCCAACTAAATACGTCTTGTAGTTAAAGTACCATTGTATTAAATTCTGAGATGGACCTGTGCTCTGGAGAAGTCTGAATTGTACCTGGCAGTTGCATTTCTCTTGAAAAAGACTAAAYGTGCACACGGACTGGAGGACCAAATTTTTCTGCTTTGAAAGGGGATGAGTCCCGCCAGAAAAAAACATGTTCATGCAGAGGCATAACAGAGCAGCCTGACAGGAGGTGGAAGCAGCAGAACTTGTGCAATAGATGTCTGAATTTGGCAGTGATTTAAAATCTGCTCTGAAATAAAATTGCTTGAATGCAGACAGAATTAGCATTCAGCCTGTACATGCTGTTCAGTGTGAGCACATTATGTGAAAAAGTGAACTCCACCACAAATTTTTCAGAAACCTTGGGTAAGGGTAGTGCTGGAAAGCATGGGGTTATGAATTAAGAAAGAAATTCCAACGAGGTTGTGGTTGAATATGAAAGCTGTTTAGTTGGTGGGGATTTCATGTACGTTTCTTACCATTCTGAACTTGTGGTACTTGTTAAGAAAAGGTCTGGAGGGCCAGCGCATGACAAAAGTGATGGTATGGGTGCAATATGAAATATTTTCTTTTCAGAATCAGTGCTTCTAAGGATATTTTTTAAATAGTTTAAGCATCATCTAAGACAATTATAACCTTGATAGGATATATTGTAAACTTTTTGAATTATATGCAGTCCAAGTGTAGAAAAGAAGGTAATAAATGCAGCTCAGTCATAGAAGAATGATAGATGATGGGTACAGATGGGAGAAATACAAGCTGAGATTCATCCTGGCTGGAGAGTGTAGTGCTATTACTGGTGGTGATGGGGTTACATGCTCCAGTGTCTTCCAGATAAATTTAAATTTAGTATTACCATTAGTCTTTGCTTTGCTGGGGTTCACCAGATAGCACAGTTCAGCTTCAGCTCCCAGAAATGTGTGCTTACACAACTGAAGTTTTTGATTTTTAGRTACATTTTTATCCCTTATTACTTAAGAAAAAAACCTAGGAGTCATGACCCACCTAAATCAAGGAAGGAAACAGAAGCCTTAAACATTTTTCAAGTCCCTTGATTTCAAACCCAATTTTATGATTTTGCAAACCAATCCATTATTTGAAATACTGGCAGTGGGGCCCTAGCAGGATTCCTGCTCAGCAAATAATACAGAGTCAACCGTTTGTTTTTGTTGTTATATATTGCTTGCTAGTGTTTCTATCACAGATATTATTATGCTTTAATTTGAAGTCATTTCTAAAAAGTGCTCTAGGACAGTAGTTAATGTTGTAAGTAACCAAAATGGTTTCTATACAGAATAACAGACTGTGGAAAGTATTTATTTATCTTATTGTCTGAACAAGTATGATGTACAATTCCAACCATTTGAGATAGCTTCAACTTAATCACTTAGAAGCTATAATTTTTGGCTATTCCTGTATGTTGTCAATATTATCAGTAATGAATTTGAAGTTTGGAAGGGAAAAGCCTTCAATACAGTCATTCCTTTCTAAAATGAAGTTGGGCAAAACCAAAAAGAGAACAGCAAGTTCTGAACTGATTTTGGTGACTGGAGAGGAAAAGGGAAGGCTGGTAAGGAGGGTGAGATTACTGAGCAGTGAATGAGTGAAGAGACAAACATTGCAAACATAGCAAACTTTCTTCTACTTTCTCATTAGTAACTAGTTCCTCAGACAGACAGTACTACCTACTGTCATATAGCCTTATTTAATCTCCAAAGCCTGGGAGAGCTGGATAAGGAAACACCTTTCCATTACCTTTCAGGTAAAGGAAAAGAGAGATGAAGTGGGTCAGGGTCCCATGAGAGACTGCTGACAGAACTTCAAAGAAACTCAGTGGTTAAAATATTGGTGCTGTGGAGATTGGTGGCAAAGCTGCACTTGAATTTGTAGAATCAGTCTGTCGAATGGAGTCTCGTGGTTTGCTATTCTGCGCTCTATCCGTTCAAAACATCTTCTCTTGCCTGTAGTTGTTAAGAAGTTGCACAAATCTCTGTTTCTGTTTTGAAGACCGTGCTGGGGTATTTTTGCYGAATATTTTATGTTCCCATTACTGCGATTACAATTATGACATTTTTCCAGAGTATATAGACTGAATTTGGAAAGTGAATTATTGAGGGCATTAAGAAGCTCTTATTTAGATATCATGTGCTTGAGGGGTTGGGAAAAAGCAATAATAAGGAAAAAAAATCTTAAATTCAATTACTGAATGCTTAGCCAAAGCAAAAGTGGAAGTGTCATCTAAAACTAATAATATAACCAAAACCCATTACCCTAATAGTCTTACCTAATTTATAGCTATTGAAAACTTGTGGGGGAGGAGTGGAGGGCAAGTATGTATTCATGATAGATTTGAGATCATGGAAAATGAATATATTTTTTCTTTTTTTGTTTTTTTTAGGTAAGTAACTGAAGGAGACATGAAGAATTGACATTTAAATGGCCAGCATGTTGCAAAAGGTATTTTATCTTAGACTGAAGAGAAATGCATGAATAATTCATTTGAGTATATATTTAATGAATATTTGCTTTTTAAAAAAGAAAAGATTGAAAAAAACTGTTGCTTACTGAATGACTGAAAAAAGTAAAAATCTGCAAATTCATTTCTGGTGTTCATGCTATTCTTAAGGGACATTAGCATCTAAATGAGAAACATGATGTTATTCTCTCTCTCTCTCTCTCTCTCTCTCTCTCTCTCTCTCTCTCTCTCTCTCTCTCTCTCTCTCTCTCTCTCTTTTTAATGTATGTAACTCTCATTAATGGATCAGATGCCATTCTGTGTTAGTTGTACCTCTGGTTTGCAGTGACACTGTTACGGATGCCTGATGCCAGTGAAGTGTTTGGTGCGATGGGGTGCTTACCTAGCAGGTTGCAGGTTATTTCAAGGTCACGCACGCCACACTAGTCTATAATGGGAAGTAGCTGTAGGCGGAGAGGTTTGTTGAACTCTGCTTGCTGTCCCCCCATGGGAGATTTAATCCTTCTTGGCTAGCAAATGACATCTAGACTGGCAGATCCTCACTATGTTATCATTACAGAGAAAGTAAAAGACCCTGTTTCTAGCTAGTTGGTTAAAACTAACTTGCTATATGCTAAAAAACCCTAGTAAAAATAATAACATGATGAATGGAATACATAGGTATCGTGCTTGAAATCTTTTTGCCTCAGAGACTTTGCCAGAGGTCAGAGGAGGTTTTGCTAATTTTTCTGTTGGTCACTTGAAGTCTTTTTTAGATGCTGATCAGAAAGTTCATTTGTGTGTCATGTCTAATTTTTAAGAGATGATGTCACTAAATAACCACAAGAAAACTAAATCAGTGTCTGATTTCTAAACAGACACTGCCTTGCCAGCCAGATGGTTATGTAAGTATGCAAGTGCTTACCGTGCATTGGGAAGAGGTATCTGTAAATATGCTGCTAACAAAATTCTTGAGCTTGTGCTTCTGACACCCACACAAAGGCTCCAAAGCACGCCTGTATTTTTGTTTGCAATACTCATCCTACCAATTATTTTTTAAATCACTGATAACTGATGATAATTTTGTAGAATGTTGTCAAAAGCCGTAGTCTGTGGAATCCTGAAGAGTGTAGGTTGATGGGAAAGCAATGGTTACATAAAGTAATGCCAGTTATTACCTATTAGGGATGGTAATGCACAGTTATTTGGGAGAATCTTCAGAAAGGCTGACCAAAGAACACAAATTCTTGTTTTATGAAGGTGTCAGTGTTTCCTAATTATGTTTCATTTCACTTAGAATGAAAATTATACCTCTTAATGTTTTTGACAGAAGAGTGAAAAGAGGAAGATAGGCCTTTTGGTTAGGGAATGTATCTGGGATATGGAAGATGGACACAAATTCTGGTCTCAATAAGGCAGGACTGAGGTTTAACTCCTGAATTTCCCTCTTCTGAAAAGGATATGCAGACCGCTGTGTTTTTGGCTGTTCTGCAGTAGAAATTTCCTTTCTTAGTTTGGATCAAAACCAAAAACTATACTGGACATGAAAATTAAGTATTCTTTTCAGTAGAAAATTTCTGACCAGTTTTGCCCCTTAGACTTTCCAATATTGTCTGTTCTACTTCATATAACAGCTTTTTCTGCCACTCCTGATTTTCTTTTCTCTGCATTGTGATTTTACTGATGTAAAAGTGTTGCGGAGAAACAGAGCTTCGCTTGAAGCTGACTTGAAGCTATGGGAGTTGCTTTTAGGAATGCTTCAGCTTAAAATCTGCCCAACTAAAACTTCAACTGCACTGACCAGTCTTTGTTTCTGATTATTCTGATTTGCATTTTAAGCAATAAGTACTGAAAGATGGGGTGTAAGTGTGCACAACTGAGCAAGAAAATGAGTCAACTTTCTTCTCTCCTCAAGCTTGCTGTATTTTTAGTTGCTCGAAGATCCTTCTGAACAGAATTACAGACGTATCAATATGTAAAAGATAGTGATGGCAGAGTTCTGCTTATTATCAGTGAATAAATGTCTTCACAGGAACTAAAAATTCTTTTAAGCCCTCACAGAATGTCACAACATTATTTTAGCCTTTTAAAAGAGAAAGCTGTTGGCTCAAATTAAAATAAAATGCTGCTAATTGTGGTTTTTCTCAATTTGAACAGCTAAGCATTTAAAAAAAACCCTTGAGCAATGAATTAGAGGCAGAGCTTTCAGTAACTTGGGGAAGACTGGAAATGAAGAATGGAGCTGTGTTATGTGGCCATTGCTTTCTGAAAATGGGGTTCTGAGCACCCCAAATCATTCATTATCCTTGATGTTTACCTTGCCTTGTATATGAACACTGGCTTGGAGGACTATGTACCTTATACACTGTTGCCTAAGACTGGGTTCAGGCTCTTTGGGCTTTGAAGAGCTAGGGTGCAGAGTTCAGAGCTGATTCTCCCCGTAGGCTGAAATGCATCCTACTTCAGAGTGTGCTTTGCCTTTGAATCCTGAACTCGCATCATGGCCTGTAGTAGAGTAGAGATGACTGCATGGGGAATACAGCAGAGAAAAACTTCTGCATTACTATGATTTTTCTTAAACATGCATTTGGAACTGATAAAATCTATGTAAAAATTGTCATTAATTGTGCATTAGTTCTATATAACAAGCAAAAATATTAGAACTGATACAGTGCTTGCATGGTGAATAACTCTTGTATTTGATAAGTGTAAAATTAATGCAATTTTATCTTGTATAGGTTTGTCTCATGGCTACATTAGGATATATTGTGGGGAAATAGATATAAGGTTATATAAAGATGGAATTACAGTTATTTGTTTCAAGCAATTTAGTTTATTATGTTTGACATGTTATCAGGTCTCTGTAATGTAACTAGAAGTTTCCTCTTAGAAATACGTCTTGTCCTTTCTTAATGATCATTTGCAGTGCATTATTACTACTTCATTGTAGCTGTGCGCTTTCTGTGAGAAGCCGGCAGAGACTTTCTGCTGCTGAAGAATAAAAAATTCCCCTAATTTTTGTGGAATTAACTTTTTTTTTTTTTAATATACTATGCTTTCAAAAGTTTTCAGAAGTAGTCCCAGGGTACCCTGCATCATTCGAACCATGGGCTGCCTCATCTTGAGCAACCTCTCATATTGGTTCTTGATGTATGGAGGCATGGTTTTCTTCCCATTTTTTCTGTTGCATTATGCTTTTGTCTGTCAAGCAATATACACAAGTTTAAGCTATCAATAAAGGACTTGCTGGAAACCCTATGCCARGGTTGTACTGTTCCTTTAGGAAATGCCAAATGTCATGTTGTGTGTCAGAGATTCTCAGAAGTAGGTCAAAATCCTCTGAGATTTCAGTGTATCACTGTTCTCTAGTAAATTTTGCCTTGTCCTTTAAAAACAAGCTTCTAGCTTGTGTGATTGTAGATAGCAGTGGAATTTTTTGGATAT